>NW_027555847.1:599446096-599538596 GCF_003287225.1 Phascolarctos cinereus | reverse complement strand
GTTTAAAAAAAAAGCTTAATTACAGTATTTAAATAAGTGGAGGCTGATTCATTTTAGACTAAAAAGTGCAAGTCTTAACCAGCTGAGTCTTAGAAGCAGATATACAAAAAGTAAAAGTTCTTCCTACTACTTATAGCTACCTAATTAAAGCTGCCTCCTATGAAAAGATAAGAAGATGCATTTTATTCCAAACTCTGTAAACAAGGGGATGTCAGTAATATCCTCGATAAGAAGTTTAATAAATAAAAGATAGTTATGAAATATTTCTACAGAGTAGAGATTCTACGACAAAGCAATTTGAATATTTTACAATAAATAGCAAACTGTTTACATCCTGATCCTTAGTTTTCTTTTAATAAGTTGACCAACAGATTAAAAAATGTTTTACACTTTTTGTATGACATTTTTAGGGAGCTAAAAATCATTGGGTGGAGGGGGTAGGCCCTCTGGGATACTTTGTAAATGATCTTCCAGAGTCGCAAGGTAGTTAGTTGGAGAATATCTCAGACACCCCCCTCCACCCCCCTAACACCAGACGGAAGAAGTAAAAGGAAAGGAGTAGGGGGATGAACAGCTCAAGTTTTGAAAAATTATTCTGGAGGTTTTCTTCTGAAACCTGTAGCAAGCTTTCCCTTGGCTGAAATTTCCCCGAAGTGCATAAAAGTTTAGAAAGTTGAGAGCCCAGTTTATGTTTCTGATGGGTTGCCACCCCAGTACTGGCAGGAACACAGTTCCGAGAGCAAGCTCAATGACTGGATTCCCGACCCATCCCAACACCTGGTTCCTTAAACCAAGAGCATTTCCACTTGGAAATTATAGGACTGCTCCTCCCAACTATGGCAATGCAATGAGCTGCTTGGGATTTAGATGCAAACTAAATCCCACAGAGAGGTGCACAGCTTTGCGTATTTTAACTGAAGCGACAAGCGAGATATATAAATAAGGAGGAGCGAACATTTTGCGATGCCCCAGTTTCTCAGATTTCAAGCCCGGTACAGAAGGGCATGTGTGGGGGGGGAGGGTGGAAGGGGGGTGGGTGTAATAACTTTTCCACATACTGCACTTTTTGTTTCGCTTCAGATATGCTCTTGAGCGTCTCAGGATAAGTGTACAGACACATCTCTTTCTTTTTCCCCCTTTTTCTTTCTGCCTTTCAGAAAGTTGCCTCGCTCGACTTAATTTCTCCAATAGCTATTCTAAAACTCAAGTTCACTCATCGTTTGGTTCATGAAACAGTTTCCGAAAATGATAAAGAAAATAATCGTACAAATGCGCACATAAGTTTGGCAGCCTTCAAGACTGAGCTACAAGGGGTCCGCAGGGGCCCAAACATAAATCAAGGGAAAGGAGAGAAAGCTGCTCTCGTGAAGTCTCGCCTCTCCTGTCCTGGTTCTCTCTCTTCTTTGGCGGCGGGCGCTCTTTCTTCCTCCCTGAATGTCTTCCTGCCTGCTTACATGTCTGTCTGTCTGTCCTGTCTCTTCCTTTCAGTGCTCACTAGGCTGGACAAAGTTTGACAATTCAGCCCCGTACGGTAGAGTGAACTAATTCTTCCCAATTACCTTCAGTATCCTCCCACCCTCCTTCCCTGAAATCACAAGAAACTAAAAGTCCAGCACTCAAACTCACGTTTGATCTGCCTAGGTTTGCTCTGTTTCCTTCGGGACATTGCTGCTGCCGCCTCCTCTGTCGTTGCTGCCGCTGCCGCGGCCGCCTCCGCTGCTGCTGCTGTTGCTACTGGGCTGCCGACGCCGCTGCCCCAGCAGCTGCCAACCGCCGGCACCGCGGTCTCCTGCTGCCGCCTGGTTCCAGGTGCTCCAGGAGGGACAAGAGATCAATGGGCTGGGTTCATAGATGAGCTGATCGACGTGCGGAGGTGCCGAAACAGCCAAGGAGCGGGAGCAGAGGAGAGAGTATGTGACAGGCTGAGACAGGGGACGGTGGGGAGGGGAAGAGGGGCAGGCAGACAGACGGACAGGAAGACAGGGAGATGGGAAAGAAGGGGAGATAGGGAAGATGAGTAAGCGAAGGGATGGGAAGAGAGAGGAGAGAGAGAAAGAAAGAAGGAAAGAAAGAAAAGGAGAGAGAGAAGGAAGGAGGGAGGGAAGGAAGAGAGAAGAAGAGGGGGAGAGGAGAGAGAGAGAAAGAAGGAGGGAGGGAGGGAGGGAGAGGGAGGAGCGCGCCCGCTCTCTCTCTCCCCCTCTCTCTCCCAGGCTTTGCTGTGCAGATGCTGTAGTCGCCGCCGCTGCTGCCGCCGCCGCCGCCGCCGCCGCAGCTCTAGGGGCTGCGATCCACTCTGCCTGACTGCGGGAGGTGGCCGAGGAGCTGGAGGGGAGGGGCTCGCCGAGGCCGTGGGGAGGGGAGAGTTTTCCATCAGCCAAAGGAGGATTGGCTGCGTCCGAAGCCAGTCCGGATGCAAAATGCAGACCCCAGTTTGGGCCAGGAAGGGTGGGATGGGACGCTGAGGAGAAGGGTGTGGAGGGTGGGGGGAAGAGGAAGGGGAAGAGTGGAGCTGGGGGTCTGAGGACTTTTATGGGGCAGTGGGCCATGGGCTGCGGGCGTCACATCTTGGGATGGTGCAATCACTGTCCCTTCCACCCATGCTTTCTTTTTTTCTTCTTCGCCCCCCCTCCTCGAAACTTCTTCCAAACAGCCTCCTCCCGGCTCTCCCAACACCCCTTCCTCAGTCCCTATCTATATACTGAAACACAAAGAGATGAGGAAATCAAATCGGCCAGTAACTTAGTGTTTTCACTAATACCACCCCACCCTCCCACCTCTGTGGTTGTCCCCTCCTCCCCTCCCCCCCCTTTTTTTTCCCCTTCCATTTCTTGGCAGGAAGATTAGGCCATTGGCAAAGTCTTCTGAGAGCTAGATGATCACAAATGCCAATTGTGTGTTCTTGGGAAGAGTTAAGTCTTCTCATCTGCCCTGGATCTCAGGAGAGACTACTTCATCTCTCTAACGCTCCCTGGCAACTGCTGCAGACGCAGATTCCATCCATCCCCAATCTGCCAGATCCAATGATGATGGTTAGTGGTCCAAGGAGCACTTGGAAGGCCTCCCAGCCCACCTAAAGTTTTCCGTAGTAAAGTCATATTTAGCAATTTGGCTCTAAGGGTGCCTGAGTATGTGAGACAGACACTCTACAAGGCAAAGGATGGTTTTGCTAGATGGTTAGGCCCTAAGTGGAAAATATGACATTTCCTATACAAGGAGCCATTTATAATGTAATCACTTCTGGCATCTAACCTCAAGTAAGCATGGTATACAAGAGGCTTTATTATAATGATTTCTGGGGAAGTTATTTTTCTGTCTGGCCCAACAACCACTCTCCTGTCATAAACCTGGTCTTTGATTCTTTCATCTCTAGGTTCCTCTGTGACTGTGAAGTGGTACATAATTAATAAAAGATTTTATCTCACTATAATTTTCCAAGTAGATCCTGTGTCTGATATCTGGACTTCTGGGTCCTTGACCTTTTGGTTCATCTCTGAGATAACTGAAGCATGTTGCAAACAAGGAACAAGAAGAAGGTCTTTTTTTTTTAAGTGAGCCCCTCACCCCCTTGCATAATCAAGATTTTAACCAAGTAAAGTTTTTTTTTATGTTCATTATTATTAAACATATTCTCCAGAGTGCTAGAAGAAGAAAGAAAATTATTCTTATTCATGAGAAATCTTTTGGGGACGGAATGGAGCAAACTGTTTTGTGTGATCACTGAAACTCCGCTTGAATTGATAGGTTTATTCCCCAGATTTGTGTCCCTAGAGGGTTGTTAAAGCAATGCTGATTTTCCATCGTATATCACTGTTGTTTTGGGTTATTAGCTCCATTTACTAATGTTGGTATGAGTCCTACCAGATTTGATACCCTAAAAGGGCTTGGGGGTGGATGCATGGCCTCTATTGATTGAGCATGATTCAGGCCCTGCATCATGCAGGGGGTAATTTCGTAAGAGTCATTTACATCCTTAGAATGATACCTTCTGGTAAAGCGTAAGAGGGCTGTGTTGTGAGTGGCACATACACGGGAACTGAAGATCAATTTTGCAATTAGTTAAATTATCATTACTATTATGTGAGGTGGTATCATAATACTTTACTAACAGAAGATGCAGTAAATGGCAGTCTTTGCCCCAAAGAGCCAACAAATTAAGGCAATAAGCACTCTCAAAAGCAGGGCTATTTTTGTTTTCTTGAATAAATGAGACAGATGAATTTTTTCTTTCTCCATTTTCAAGTCATTTCAGCTAAATTGGTATGCTTCAGACTGGATATATTAGGGATCAGGAAATTTGAAGATCTCAGAAAACTGGTTGATTTCTGTAATACAGAAGTATGTCCCCTCGAATTAAAATATCATAAATGAAAGTATTGCCTTGGGCCCTTGTTGTTCAGTCATTTCAATTGTCTGACTCTTTGAGACCTAATTTGCGGTTTTCTTGGCAAAGATACAGGAGGGGTTTGCCGTTTCCTTCTCTATCTCATTTTCCAGATGAGGAACTGAGGCAAAAAAAAGGTTAGGTGACTTGCCCAGGGTCACGCAACTAGTAAATGTCTGATGCCAGATTGGAACTCAGAAAGAGGAATCTTCTGACTCCAGGCCAGGGACTCTATCCATGGAACCACCTAGCTAACTGCCTTTGGTCCTAGAAATGGTTAAATAGGAAAAGCCAAGAAGAAACAAATATTTTCATATGATATCCTACTTGGATATCAGAATATGACAAAGTTAAGAAATGTAAAGTCAAGAATCTCTTGGTAATTTTGTGGAGAACATTATGTGCAATAGTATATGTAGTCAAATAAGTTCAACTTGCCCTTTTTAATGTCTTAAAGAGAAACTATAGATGAGTTAAATGAAGTAAGACTATTAAATTTTGAATTTCCTCATCTTTTTATCGTAATGAGAACATTAATACCATTTGACATTAAATTTCTCATCCTTTTATTTTTAATTATTGGAAAGGTATAGTATAAAAAGAGAACAACACCTATAAGCAACTATCTGCGCAGATGGAAATGACATCGAACCACAGCTACATCACTATCAAATAATGATTATGAAAACCACAGTTGAAAAAGTATCAGGAAATGATATTGCAAAACCACAGCAACCAAAGTATCTGTGAAACTGAAAACCACAATTTGCAACTCATTACCCCACAGATCACAGATTGTTATCTAACTATAAATGAAAATTATTCATCCAAGTGCAAAATAAATTTTCATCTATTTAGTGTAGGTTGTTCATTGTGTAGATTCAACAAAGAAACTTTTTTTAAAAATTTTGTCTTTTGTTTTAAGGAAGTTTTTAACTTCAAAGCAAACATTTTTTTCACCTTTACATATGATTTGTCTTACCTAAGAAAAATAACTTAATTTTTTTCTCAACTTTTAAAGAATATTGTTTTAAGATTAAGACCAAATGTAGAAGGTAGTGCCTCTCACTACAATTCCTCATAATGTCACAAGGAAGTGAATGCTGACAGATTTCAATTTCAATTTGTTTATGTGGGAACTGTGATGTTTGTTACTCAGAGCACAGCAATTAATTTTTTAAGCTCCTAAATTATCATTTGAAAAAGAAATCACACTTTCTAAAAAAAATGTTCTCCTAGGGGAAAATTTGTCCTACCATTTTTAGCTGGAAAATAGGAGTTGCTTTGGAAACACATAAAATTTGTAACTTTGGAACTGCAGCATTTTGACAAAATCAGTTGCCTGTTTAAATAAAAGTGAGCTTTTGGTTGTTAATAATTAGAATCCCCCAAAAATGTCTATGAGTTTGATGGTGCCTGTCTGCCTTCATTCATTGGCTTCTTAAGCTATTACAAAATATTTCTGGGCGGGATGAAGTTGTTACACAAAGATTTCTATTTCACTGGGCATTCTTGTAGCAGAGAAATTTGACCTCAAATGTAAAGTAGGGGTATTATCACTCTTGGATAATTATTCTTGAAATGTTTTGTTTGTGAAAATTATACATAATATTAATATACCTTTATAATTTCAGTAACTTTAAGGGGCTTTAAAACTATCAGTGAGTTAAACTGAATCCATATTTACTAGAAGTAATCTGGCCAGAGAACAAATTGGGATTTGAAATATTTTGACAGAGTCCATAAATAAATACCTAGAGACTCTGATTATGGGATCCCCTTGAGGTAAGGGAGATAATGGAACATTCACATAAAATTTAGGAAATTGATCTATTTTGTATTGAAAAATTGAATTTGTTTTATTTTGGGAAGCATATAATTTTACATTAAGTATTTTAAAAGAAAAATCTCAGTAGTATCGAAATTTTCATAAGGAACCCTTATTTGCATTATTCAGAGAGCCAATATTCTACAGAACATAGTTTTGGAACTGTTGGTAGGATCTATGAAATGGTCCAGCCAAGAAGAATCCTAGAAAGAGTCTCCAGAGATAATGAAGTCCTGAGAAGGAAACTTAAGGATCTAGGGATACAGATTGGTGTTTCCATTACTCCTTTTGGATATGGATAATGAATGATTGACAAAGGAATTTGTCTTTGGAACCTTAAAAAGAAAGATCAGAGGTTTTAGATCAGGATGAGTTATATTTAAAGAGGACTGGGAAGTGTCTATTTTCCTGAACACTGGCTAATGAATAATCAGGAGGGCCTCAAAATGAAAATGGAGTTTGGCATGCAAGGAAAATAGCAAAGCTGATAAAAGAGGTAATTCAACCAAATACCATGGAGGCTAACAAATATGACAGACATACTCATTATAGACTAACAAGGTGGTGTAATGGATAGATTTCTGGCCTTGGAGTCAGAAGTATCTAAGTTTTAGTCTAGCATCAAACATTTCCTAGCTGTGTGACCATGGGAAAGTCACTTGACCCCTCTGCCTCAGTTTCCCTATATACCATATAAAATAAATAGTACCTATAAATAGGGGATAGCACCTACCTCCCAAGTTTATTGTGAGGATAAAATGAAAGATGATACAAGAAATTTGCAAACTTTAAAGCACTATATAAATTATAATGATAATTATTTTGTTATATATTAATATGTAACATGTTGATGGTGATTATATAAAGAAGAATAGCAATGATGTATCCAGAAATTACAAGAGAAAATTACTAGAAAGAAAAGCATGTATCTTTATGACAATCCACAGAGTACATGTAAAAAAACAGTGAGCTTGAGATTTGAACTGAATGAGGTAAATATAACATCATAGAGATCATCAAGGATTACTGGAAGAAGGGAATATGCATTTGTTAAGGTCCAATTATCTGCCAGGTAGAGTTCTAATTGTTGTGCAAATATCCCATTTGATCCTCATAACGATCCTGGGAGGCAAGTACTATTTTGAACCCTATTTTACAGTTGAGGAAACTGAAGCAGATAGAGGTTAAGTGACTTGTCCAGAGTCACACAACTACTAAGTGTCAGAGGGCAGAGTTGAATCCAGGTGTTCCTGACTCTAGGCCCAGATGGTGCCCTATCTGATATGCCACATAGATGCCTAATAGAATGGGCCTTATAACTGAAATGTGACAATTGAAAGGAATAATTTGATTTAAAAGAACAGCTTAGATGGATGTATTTCAGTTTATTTCAAGAAAATACATGTCTGTAGGAAAATCTATGAACCTTCTGGAGGAAACATGGCACAGAATATATGGATGTGAGTTATAGGAAGGAAAAATAGAGGTGATATGATGGGACTTTAGACTGCCTGACTGGGTAGTTTTTAAAAAGTGATGAGCTCTGACTGATCACTCACAAAGCTATTGGAGGCAAGACATCACTGTTATTGGAATTTCAACTATCCAAATGTCTGTTAGAACTTTCTGAGGACATAATCTGATTTTTTTTAAACTTGCTTTACTGATAGCTCCATCTTTCAGATGGAAACAGTATAAACAATTGTTATCCTAAAGCTGTCTATAGTACACAAACTGACAATTTAAGTGGAAATTCCAGGTACTGTTGTGGGACAGAATAATAGTGGAAATGGGGACATTTAAGTTAGCCTCTAGCAAAAGAAAAAGAAAAGGAAAAAAAAATCTGGGTCTGTTGTGAGGAAGGAAGCTGTTGTTCAGACCTGGGGCAGTTTGAGTTAACTTTGTCCCAAGTGGATTGATCTGGGACCCAACTGTGGACCCTTTCAGCAAATATAATATAAAAGCAATTTTTATGACTTTGACAAGGAGCTCTTGAGACCCCAGGAAACCTCCTTGCCAACTGCTTTTAACCTCTTAGCTGGAAGCTTTTATACTGTTTTTACTTTCGTGAATTGCTTTTTAACTGCCTTGGGAACTATGTTTTTCTAGGGATATTAAATATGTTTTTTTTTGAAAAAAAAAGGTTATTTGAACCTTTTGATTCTGAGGGATCTATGGCATCAGATTTGGAACCACAATTGGGGCAGTATATATTCAGGAGTCACTAATCACATAACCATAGTGTCTGTGAAAGTTAAGGAAGGGAATACTGAATATAGTTTACCTAATATTCTAGGTTTTTTGAGAGCAGCAGTGTAAACTTCAAAAAAGTTCAGAACAGGGTGTGATGGCCTGCAGGCCACAGCAAGAGAAGTAAGAGGTAAATCAACAATGGCCTTGGACAAACTATTATGTTTTATTAACCTTTCCATTGCACCTCCTAGTCAATGTGTAGGATGTTTAGGTCCACATTGTGGACAGCTCAGTTCTTCCTAGTACCTTGGCGTTTTATGAGGATGGGATGCCAATGCCAATTCTCTTCAAGCTTCATACATCAGAACAAAGGAAACTGACCAGCAGCTAAGGGTCTGATCCCCATATATGATTTTATAAATGAGTTGTGGTTTCCAAATGATCTAACACAAATAACTGATGATTACAAAAGAGTGTGGCTTTGTGGGGACTTACACAGGGGTACACAGGTCAAGATATTTATTTGGATTTCCAACTACCTCCAAGACATTTCCACCTAGATGTCTTGCCAGTACCATAAATTCAATAAATTCCAATCCTCACCACCTCCTACTCCAAATATGATTCTCTTTCTGACACTGTTTTTGTCAGTATCAACACACTTCATCCAGTCTCCTCTGTTTGAACCTTGAATGTTATCTTGCACTCTTCTTTCTCCCTTACTTTTCAAATCTAATGAATTACTAAGTCCTTTTGATTATACTTTCAATATATCATTTCCATTCTTTCCTTCTTCTCTATTCCCACCGCTACAATTTCATGCTCCCACCCACCTGTAATATTTTAATACCCTAACAGGTCTTTCTTTTTCCATCTACTTCTATCTCCAATCTATCCTTCACAAGACATTCTGTTCTTTCATACCACTCTGAGATCTTCTTCATGCCTAAATGTAATCAAGATACCACTCTGCTCAAAAATTTTCAGTGGCTCCCTTTATCAAGTAAATTTCATACTCCAATGGATGGCATTTATGGTTCTCCATGTTCTGACCCCATCTTACCTTTTCAGTTTTAGCTGATAATATTCCTCTGTGTATGATCTGTCTTCTAGCCAATCTTAATTATTCACCATCTTTGAATAAGCCATGTACTTTTCTACCTTTATGCCTTTGTTCAAGTCATTCACTACAGCTGGAATATCATTCAATATAGATGCCTGACATATTTTCCCCCTTTTCTTCCAGATGTTAAATGAATATACTTTCTTCCTCCAAACACAGCCTTAAAAAAATCGACATAAGTTTTAGACACCACCTTAAAAGTTCAGCAGAAGCATTTTTTGCTGACTATCTCTTGAAGCCAAAATGAATTCTCATAATTTACCATTGGATAAACCACAGTCTTACCCTCCCACAAGTCAGTATGACATCAATTACTACTTCTGGATATTTCCTTCAGCCCCAGGTAGATTCTGGAGGGAAGAAAGTATATTTTCCATGTTGATGTTCCATAATGACATGATTTATGATGTGTAAAATCCACACTCATCACGACTAAACAAATCTTTGCCTCAACTGTTGGCTTTTTTATTTTCATCTACACTTTTGGTGACATTCCAGTTATATACTACACATCAACCACGAACTATATATCACCCTATATATAAAATGTATGAGAAAAAATATGACACATAATGAATGTTGCTCACACTTTGGGGTGAAGTTTTATTCCCAAACCAACAGCTAGTTCTATAAATACCTAACCACTAACCTAGGTGTTAACATTTCTGAGAGCACTTACTCTGTGTGTGGTCTCAAAGTAAGTTAGCTAAACATATGTTTTAATTCTGAATCACAATATCCCAGACTTAGAAGGGACTTCAGAGACCAAGTAATCCAGCTCACATGTTAAACAAGAATCATCTACAGCAGGTACACAACATAGCCTAACACATACTTGATCATTTAGCTTTTGTCTGAAAATTTGCATGAAAGGGGAACACGTCACCTTCTGAGATAATCCATTCCACTTTTAGGTGGCTCCTATTATTAGGAAGTTTTTGTTTTGTTTTGTTTCCTCAGTAAAACTATTTGAGTATGTTTGGCAAAATTCAAATTTCCAAATTCTAGATAACTGTCTAATGACCTGGTAAGATTATTCATTTCTTTTTTGAATGCATTCTCCTACTGTAGCGTAGTAAAACAAATAAATAAATACAAAACCCAAAACCCAACAACTTTGCCCTCCAATCTGTTTTTTTTTAAGGCAATTGGGGTTAAGTGACTTGCCCAGAGTCACACAGCTAGTAAGTGTCAAGTGTTTGGTCTGAGGCCAGATTTGAACTCAGGTCCTCCTCACTTCAGGGCCAGTGCTCTATCCACTATGCCACCTGCCGCCCCTTTGCCCTCTATATATGATAGATAATTTTCTTTCTAAAATAGAAGTGTAAATGTGGGGGGGGTTATTGATTTGGTCAAGTGATTACTCCTACCACACTTATAATCAGTGATAAGGTACTATGCCTGATAGTTTAACCAGGTGAGAATATTCCTCAATCAATTAATCAAAGACCTTATACTAAATGTGTGAAAAATCCTTGTATGGCACTGGATAAATTGGAGTGATGAAAATAGGGAGTTTATTCTGATTGGTTGAGGAATATGTTAATGCCACAGTAAGGGATGGAGAGGAGTTGTATAAAAACCAGGAGTTAGTTAAGATCCCAAGAGATTGGAAAGTATGAAAACTTAAGAAGGAAGATTTGAGAATGAATTGCTTTGGAAGAAGGAAAATAGAGGATACCTAGCATCTTGGATTTAGTGTCAGCATCCTATCCTTCTGCCCTCAGCCAGTCCAGAGAAAGTTCATGTAAATTTCAAATGATCTGGAGGGTTTTGGATTTTCCATCTTCCCTTTAATATGGTAGCACTACTTAGCATCCATTGGCCCCCACACAACAGTAGCTGATGTCTGCATCAGGAACAGGCAATGAATTTGTTACACTGAGGACAGGCTCCACAAAGAGTTTGGTAAAATCAAACAAACAAACAAAAAACAGAACTATGTCACTCTTAAGAGAACTATTTTGAGGACTCCTACAAAATATTTCCATGAGTTTTGAGTAACCCCTTTGCCATATTATGTACACCTAAACTTGACCTTATTTTTCCCTGGGCTCTGTATGTACTGGTGGGATAACATATCAGAGACTCAGAGGAAGACATGTTTTGTACCAATTTGTTGTTGTTTGTCCTTAGTTCTGGAAGAGGACCATTACATCTGGGTGGTGATGCCATGACATGCAAATGAATTAAAGTGAGGGAGGGCTGTGAAAAATCACCAGCCTCACTTTCTCTATCTAAGCCATCTTGGTCCACTGGACAGGTATAGATCAGGACAACTGGAGATGGCCCAGAATGCAATGGGGGACCTTGGCCTTTTCAAGCTAATGTCTTTAACAGGTCTAGGTTTGACTAGAGTAACACTCCTTCAGTGATTAAGGTTTAATAAGAATTGAGGCAGAGAATGACCTCTTTATCTTGTCAGAAATTAGAAATAAATAAATAAATTGAATAAATGAATGAAATAGATCTGGGAGGGGAAAGACTCTCTGGGTTACTGGCCAGAACAGAAACAATTGCTATTTACATTCATTCTGAGCCAATTAGGGCCCAAATAATGACCAAGTAGGGCTTGGCCTGGGACCTGTCTTTGGCTAATTAATGAGACCCAGAGTGATTTGGGGTTAAGGCTGATCTTTAAGGGAAAAAAGGGGATTTCAGAGATCAGAATTAACATTCCCTTTGGGCAGAGCACCCACAGGGTAAGGATGGGATACCCTATGTGGACTGAGAGTAGGAAAAGAAAGAAAGAAATGTATTACTCAAATAAACACATGTCTCTGAAATCTAATTGTCTTATTAATTAATTACCATCAACGGTGGAGCAAAAAACAGTGGTGGGTGCTCATGAGCTAATCCATTAGAAAAATAACATTTCACTATTTCTAATATCTCCAGGCAATTCTAAGACTCTGAGGGCAAAAGAAGCAATCTTGCACTAGAGATCCAATATGCCCATGGAACTGAGAAATGGAGCATGAGTCCACAACTCACATCCAGGGTAAAATATATTTGAAACTTATACATTTCATCCAGCCTATATAGAGAACTTGAATATTTGGCAAAACACACTTAACCAGACTTAAACTGTGAATTAGTCAATTTGCCTTTAGTCTAGTCTATCTTACTAATCTTCTTTTCTCATATATTGTCCCCCTCCCTATCTGCTGTCTCCTTCCTTCTAAAGAGCCTTAGGGTTCCCAAGATGTTTATTGCTGGGGATTCAAAGTATGACTCTGAAGGAGTATTCACATTTTAATGATTAGAAGGTTCACAATTCAAAGCAATTAAATTATAAAGGTGGAAAGAAACATTACTAGAATTGTAGGTAGAATTATTGAAACTTGAGGTTAGAAGACTTTGCCCCCATCCCTTCATATACTTTTATATTTGTTTACTCTGTCTATGCCAATATTAGATCTAGGTGAGGAATTTGGAACCCATATCACACCCCAGTACAATGCCACTGGGACTCTTTCACAGAACCTTCTGAAGAGAGACCAAAATGGAGGTAGGTAAAGATAAGTTTCCCAGTCATAGTTTAACATATGAAGCAACGGATCCCTTAGACCCTGAAAGTTCAAATAATTAATTCCTTTAACAAACTACATACATACATACATATACACATTCACATACACTCACACAAATACCTCCACATTTTCACCAGTATCCTCACCCACAAGAGTAGTTATGGCTATTCTGTTGGTGATCTCAGTACTTAAATTGGCCTACTAGTAGGTAGTAGCTCCTAAGCCCTAGTGCTCCAAGCTTTTCACTTTGCTTTTGGTTAATTAACATATTTCAGCATAGCATTTGCCAATACATACTCAAGAATGGTTGTAAATATGGTTAAGTGATTTTCTAGGTAATTTTCTCTAATGTTGAGTTAGATGGGAATAATTTAGCAAAGTATCACAAAGATGGTTAATGTTTTCAAAGATGTTAGCAACAATGAGGACCTCACTATGACTTGCTTTATATAATAGGAACAGGGCCTGTTTTGTGTATACTGAGCAGCTTTTCCATTAAGAGGATAAAAGATTATACTTGGGATTTGGTTGACCTGAGGGACTAAGGCTTGAATGAATGGTTTTAGATCCTTTGACCCCGAAGGTATAAAAGTCCTAACCTATGGGGAATTGGAGTTCTGAGAGATTTTAGATGTTAGTTGAATTCCCATTGTTCTACAGTTATTCTACCCTGACTTAGTGTTACCAATTGATGCTGTGAAGAGGAAGAAGAGGGCCTTATTTTTAATTTAATTAGGACTTGTAACTTTTTAAATATTATCACAGCTAAAGTTGTTTTTATTGAATTTTATGAGTGATGAATTGCATTCTAACCCTAAGCCTGAATCACAGGAATGTCCTGAGCTAGATCTGTCTGGTCATTTTAGACTACTTAAGGAAATGGGTTCATGATAGATTTTGCAGTTGGAAAGATGATCATGCTGGGAGATTCAGACATCTGAATTTTACTTCTGTTATAATCATTTATTAGGTAAGTTACTTTTGTATGGGTCATTTAGTCTGTCTGGGTCTTTACTTCTTACATTGTAAAATAAAGGAATTGTATGAGAGGAAATCTAAAGCAATAAGGATTAGCAATATAAGTATGTGATTCCAAATGACTCTTTAAAACTATATGTCCCAGAGAGTTGAGAAGAATCTCATATTTTAGTCCAGAAGAACTTGGTTCAAGGCCCCCCTTGAACACATATTTGCTGTGTAATGTTGGGCAAATTGCCATCTATGCCCTGAGACAACTCTCATACTATCTTGCCAAGAAGCTGATGATCTATGTTGATTGAGGAAGTTTTCTCACTAGCAGTTTCTTACATCAATGAAATCAAGAGTCCAGATAAAACAAATAAATAGAAGCCCTTTATGTTTAACTTGCTTTGTGTAATGCTTAACACACATATGTAAGTATATAAGAAATGATTTTGATGATGATATAACAGATTGAAAAATTTTTATCTTCACACTTTTACATCACTCCTTGAATGTGTTGAAAAAAACAAAATAGGTTAAATCTCAAATAATCACAGATCTGTAAAAGATTATATAGAAAATTTCCATTCTGGATACGATAGATCCTCAGGTTCATAAATGTGCAGGTACTCTTTCCATGGATGAAAATAACAGCTTGGTCACATCTTCTTATACTGTGCAATTCTTGTATAGATCCTTCAATGAAATTGTGTTTCTACACAATGGTCTAGAGGCCTGCTTTTGGATCTTATTAATGTTTTATGGATACTGATGCCATATTTGTGCTGTTATCCTTCATTCTTGCTAAATGTCTTGTCTTCCTTCCTTCTATATCAAACATGTCCTTGATATGTTTCACACCACTTGTTATACAGAAATCATCATTGGTAAAATGCTGCCACCTACTTACACTCATTACTATTTGATTTTTTTTCCCCCATTGCCTTTTAGGTGACCTTATGATTTAATTCTTCTGAGAGCATGGCTCTTCATTTTTTTTCAGTCTTATAGAATCACTTGGAAAATGCTAAGGTTAAAAATGTAGTCTTTGGCAGCAGGAAGCAGTTTGAGAACATTGAATGTGATGCATAGTTTCATAAATACCATATTTTCCTCTTCCTCTGTCTTCCTGAGGCAGTTAGGTGGCAGTGGTTAAAATACTAGACCTAGAGTCAGGAAGATCCAAGTGCAAAGCTAGTCTTATTACCTGCATGATCCTAGGCAAGACACTTAATCTCTGTCTGAGTTGTGAGGATCAAATGAAATCATATTTATAAACTACTTATCACAATGTCTGGCACAGATTAGGTGATTAATAGAGAAATACTTGTTTTCTTCCTACTGAAATCTTATCCTAGCTCAATACCCTTCTGCAGTTCCTATCCAAGATATATGTCATGATAGCATAACTTAATGACGTGCACCCACCTGTGTTCCCTAATGCAAGCAATATGCACTCTTCATCTACTTGTTTTTCCTGTGTAGATTAGTAAACTATTCTTTTTGAGCAACTCTGGCTCTCACTGAAGAGATTTTAGTGTTCTGATGCTCAATATAATCATAACAATATTATACCTCTCTATTACCAATATTAAGTGACATATTAAAACACCATCAGGTAGGAGTGTTGAAAAAGTCATATGATTTTGTTTTATGTTTCAAAATTTAGTATTTTATTTTTTCCAATTATATATAAAAACAATTTTTATATTTTCTTTTTAAAATTTTGAGTTCCAAATGCCCTTCCTTCCCTCCCATTCATTGAGAAGGCAAGAAATTTGATATAAGTTATACAAGTGCAGTCATGTAAAACACGTTTCCACAGTAGTCATGTTGTGAAAAAAAAAAGAACAAAAAAAACAAGAAAAATAAAATTTTAAAAATAGCCTTTGATCTTCATTCAGATTCCATCATGTTTTTCTTTGGAGGTGAATAGCACTTTTCATCATGAGTCTTTTGGAATTGTCTTAGATCATTATATTGCTGAGAACAGCTAAGCCATTCACAAGTGGTCATCTTACAATATTGTAATTACTATGTACTATGTTCTGGTTCTGTTCACTTCATTTTACTTCATTTCATTAAAGTCTTTCCAGGTTTTTAAGAAAGCATCCGATTCATTAGCACAATAGTATTTCATCACAATCACATACCACAACTTATTCAGTCATTCCCCAGTTGGTTGGCATCCCTTCAATGTCCAATTCTTTGTCACCAAAAAAAAAAGAGCTGCTATATTTTTGTATATATGGGTATATTTCTTTTTCTTTCTTTCTTTCTTTCTTTCTTTCTTTCTTTCTTTCTTTCTTTCTTTCTTTCTTTCTTTCTTTCTCTTTCTTTCTTTTTCTTTCTCTCTTTTAAAATCTTTGGGATACAGACCTAGTAGTGATATTGCTGGGTCAAAGGATATACATAGTTTTATATCTATTTAAACATAGTTGTAAATTGCTTTCTAGAATGGTTAGATCAGTTCATAACTCCATCAATAATGCATTAGTGTCCAATTTTTCCCACATCCCCTCCAACATTGATCATTTTCCTTTTCTGTCATGTTAGTCAATCTGATAGGTATGGGACAATATCTCAGAGTTGTTTTAATTTCCATTTCTCTAGTCAACAGTGATTTGGAGCATTTATTTCATAAGACTACAGCGAGCTTTAATTTCTTCTTCTGAAAACTGCCTGTTCATATTCTTTGACCATTTATCAATTGGGGAATGACTTTTATTTGAATAAATTTGACTCAGTTCTCTATGCATTTCATAAATGACGCTTTGTCAGAGAGGCCTGCTGTAAAATAATTTCCCTTAGTTTTCTGCTTTTCTTCTAATCATAGTTTCATTTGGTTTCATTTGTGCAAAAACTTTCTACTTTAATGTAGTAAAAATTATCATTTTAGATCTTGTAGCACTCTCTATTTCTTGTTTGGTCATAAATTCTCCTCTTATCCATATATCTGACAGGTAAAATATTCTGTTTCCTTAATTTGCTAAAGGTATAATCCTTTATGTCTAAATCATGCAATCCACTCTGCTATCCAGTTCCATTTTATGGTTGAATTCATCCCATTTACATTCATAGTTATGATTATTGCATATTTCCTTCCATCATACTTTTCCACTCTGCTTCTTCTCTCTCTCCTTTCAATGTGTTCCTCCTCTAAAGTGTTTTGCTTCTGACCACTTCTTCTCCCAATCCACACTCCTTTTTCTTACCCCCCCTTCCTACTTCCCTGTAGGGCAAAATAAATTTCTATACACAAATGAATGTATGTGTTATTCTCTCTTTCAGCCAATTCCCATGAAAGTAAGCTTTAAATATTGCCTACCACCACTCCCATTTGCTCCCCACTATAGAAGCTCTTTTTCACCTCTTTTGTGAGGTAATTAACCTCATTCTACCTCTTCCTTCCCCTTGTTTTTCACCAGTGCATCCCTCTTTCTCACCCCTTCATTTTATTTTATTTTTTTTTTGTATCCCATCTCATCATATCAACTCACACTTATGCCTTCTGTCTGTAATCCTTCTAACTGCCCTTATAATGATAAAGTTCTTAGGAGCTAAAAGTATCATCTTCCCATGAAGAATACGAACAGTTTACTTTTTTGAATCCCTTATGATTTCTCTTTCTTGTTTACCTTTTTGTGCCTTTCTTGAGATCAACATTTGAAATTCAAAATTTCTATTCACCTCTGCTCTTGTTATCAGGGATGCTTGAAACTCCTCTCATTAAATATCAATTTTTCCTCCTGAAGGACTGTACTGAATTTTTGCTGGGTAGGTGATTCTTGGTTATAATCCTAGTTCCTTTGCCCTCTGGAATATCATATTCCAATACCCCTGATCCCTATGCACAAAACTGCTAAATGTTGTGTTAACCTGACTGGCTACACAATTTTTGAATTATTTCTTTCTGGCAACTTGTAATATTTCCTTTTTGACCTGGGAGCTCTGGAATTTAGCAATCATATTCCTGGAAATTTTCATTTTGGGATTTCTTTCGGGAGGTGATTTGTGAATTCTTTCTTACATGTGGATTTTATATTACACAATGGTTCTGGGATATTAGGGCAATTTTCCTTGATAATTTCTTGAATGATAATCATGGCCTTTAGGTCATCCAATAATTCTTAAATTATTTCTCCTGGATCTATTTTCTAGGTCAGCTATTTTCCTGATGAAATATTTTACATTTTCTTATATTTCTTTTCCATTTTTAAAATTTTACTTTATTTTTTCTTGATTTCTCATGGAGTAATTAGCTTCCACTTGACCAATGCTAATTTTTAAAGAATTCTTTATTTTTATTTTTTTCCCAAATTTTATTCAATATGAAACATATCTCTACAGTTTTTATTCAGGAGGTTGACCATGTCCATGACCAAATCCACCTCTAAATTGGAATTCTGTTGCTGACCCAGCCCCAGCCTCGGCCTTCTTGTCAGCACCAGGGGGAGCAGCACTTTGTCTGTATGTGTCTCTGTCAGCTTCACCTTGAGTAAGCTGGGCAGGTTGCTCACCCTCCAGACCTTTGGGCCTTGGCCTTCCTGTCTCAGGACAACTTCTGTGGAGTGTGACAGGCACGATCTCAGGGGGCAGGTGAAGGTAATCCTGGAGGTACTGAATGCCCTCACTGGTGAGGTACCAGTAGAAATGCCTCCATGCAAACTGCTCCTTAACATAGCCACTGGACTTTAGAGACTGCATGGCCTTCATGACATGGAGATTGGGCACATTCTTGTCTGCCAGCTCAGGGTGCTTTGGCATGTGGACATCCTTCTTGGCTACCATCACTCCCTCCTTAAAGAGGAGTTCATAGATGGCAATACGGTTCTTCTTGGGCATCAACATCTTGACGGCTGCTACAGGTGCTGCTCTACACAGAGCCCAGGATAGAAAGGCCAGAATTATTTTCTTCAGTGAGCTTTGGTACCTCCTTTTCCATTTGGCCATTTTTTAAAAAAGAGTTCTTCTCTTCATTTTTTTTTGGGCTTACTTTACCATTTGGCCTATTCTATATTTTAAGGTGTTATTTTCTTCAGTGTTTTTGTTGCCTCTTTTACTAAGCTATTGACTCTTTTTCATTATTTTCTTGTATCACTCTCACTTCTTTTTCTAATTTTTCCTCTGTCTGATTTTAAAAATTCTTTTTAAACTGTGGACTTATCTAATCATCTTGGAGAGCAATCTGAAATTACACCCGAAGAGTTACTCAACTGCATATTCTCTTTCACTCAGCAAAACCACTATTAGGTGTATTTCCCAAGTTATTTAGGAAAAATAAAAGAAAAAACAACTTATATGTTCTAAAGGATTTATAGCAGCTCTCTTTGTGGTGGCAAGGAACTGGAAATTGAGGATATGCCTGTCAATAGGGGAATGGACAAACAAGTTGTGGCATATGATTGTAATGGAATACTGCTGTGCTATAAGAAATGATGAGCTGGTTGATTTTAGAAAAAAAAAATGGAAAGACTTGCATGGAATAATGAAGGGTGAAATGAGCAGAACCAAAAGAAGGTTGTACACAGTGACAGCAATATTTTTCTAAGAACCAATTAAATGAATAAGTCATTTTGAGTATTGTAAATAGATCAACTAGAAAGGAAGATGCTATCTACATGCAGAAAAATAATTAATAAAGAGAAGTATGTAAAATGTGGTATATATACACATACATACAAACACAGATATTTGTGTCTAATGATAACCTTCTCTACAGTGGGTTGGGGAGGGAGTGACAAAAAAGTGCATAGCAGAGAGTGAAATAAAACTTGGAAGGAAGCACAGAAAATCAGGTAGCTTTGAAAATGGTGTGTAGTATTTATTGCATAGTTGGTTTTTTTTTTAAGTAAATAGTGTGAAATGGAATTTCATGGTGTTATATTAAATCCTCCTCTTGTGTTGTGCTATGTGCATGGAAATGTTCTTTTTTATATTAAAGTTCAAAATGAATAAACATTTTTTAAAAAATCCTTTTTGAACTCTTTTAGGGCTTGAGACTAATTCACATTTTCCTTTGAGGCTTTGCATGTAGCTGTTTTTGCATTGTTGTCTTCTTCTGAATTTGTGTTTTGATCTTCTCCATCCCCATAATAACTTTCTATGGTCGGGTTTTATTGTTTTTTGTTTTTGCTCATTTTCCCAGACTATTTCTTGATGTTTAAATTTATGTTAAAATTGGACTCTGCTCCTAGTTTGGAGGATGTATATCCTAAGTTTTTTTCTTTTTTTTCTGCTGTTTTCAGTACTCCTTTTGAGGGTCTGTAAGTTTTTAGTTCTTCCAATATGTTATGATCTAAGGAGAGGTGTAGTTACTGCTCTCTGGGCCTGTGTTCTGGTTTGTGAGTAACTTGTAGTGCTCTTTTCCACCCTGGAACAGTGTCCAGTGTCCCTGTTTCTGCTAATGTTTTTTCCTCACTCTGGAACTGTGACCTGGAATTGCCTATGGGCAATGCAACAGAGTCCTGCTCTCAGTGCCAGCAAGGTGTCCCCTCTAATATCCTTCTGACCAATTGTCTGACCCCCTAACAATCTGTGAGCTGAGAGCTCCAGAAATTGCTTCCACAGCCCATTCAGTCACCCCCCTCCAAGTTCTGCTGCTGGTTTGCTGTGGAGTGGCCTGAGTTGGTAAAGCTTGTTGGACTGCACTTTACTCTCACTCCAGTGAGACAGACCTTTCCTTTTGACCTTCTAAATTGTCTTGAGCTTGAAAATTATTTTACCCTGTCCTTCTGTTGGTTCTGCTGCTTCATAATTCATTTTGAGACATTATTTTAATGTTTGGAGGGGAATTGAGGAGAGCTCAGGTAATAAGCTTCTCTTATTCTGCCATCTCAGCTTTCCTTCTTCCCCTGCTCCCCCATATTATTTTAAAATATGAATGGGAGATACTTTGTTGGAGGAGACCCTTCATCAAAATAGAGGGTCTCCTCCAACAAAGTATCTCCCATTCATATTTTAGCAAAGTGAAGACTTCCTCTCCTCCTGCCCTTTTTGGTGCTCAATTAACAACAACAACAACAACAACAACAAATCAATAGGATATTGTATTCCCTAAAACTTTTAGCCTCTTCTGTGGCTATAAAAATATAGTCTGCTGCAAAGTATTGCCTGAAAGACTTTCATAATTCCTTCAATTATTTTGGTAAGTATCCTCTCCATATTTATATTGATCATTATAACAATAAAACAGATTGCTTCTGAGATTTCCTCCAACTCTTAAATCCAGTGATTTTGTATAAGAATTTGTAGAAATGGGAAAAAAATATTCTATACATATGTCCTATGTTTTAGATATATGTAAATAAAAAGAAAAGAGGATTTTACACATTCTTTCTTTAATATTAAAATAGACTTATGATATCATTATTATGGATATTCCTTCAAACAATACAGATAAGAACCAATCCATTCATAGCTGTCCGGTGAAGTTCTTGTCTAAGTCTTCCCATAATTTTATTATAAGGGATCTACTCAACATGCTAGAGGCCTTTCTTACTTTCTCCTGCAAGTACAAGGATACCAGTCAAGCATTTGGGCTATTTACATTCTATCCTGCATGCTTAACTCATGACCACCATCTACTTTTCCTGCAATATATTTTCTTCTCCAAGGTGCCCATTCTATGAAGCCCTGGATGGTCTTTTGCACAGGACCCTTGGACTTGAATTTAAGTTTCCAAAGCTTAGCTTAAAGCAGCTGAGGAAGACCTGAATGTAGGTCTCTCTATTTCCAAATTGTCTTGAAGTCTTCAAGAAAGGGAAAGTTCTCATCACCGTTTTCTTTGTAGATGCTGACTTAGAAACTTTCTTCTATACTTGTCTTTTGATGAGAGTTTTGTACTGACAAAGGTACAAGTTGAAAAAAATCTTGTGTAGTTAATGGTCAACTGAAAATGTAAATGTAAAATGTTCAGGGAACTTCTTTTGGTTTGTCACATTATTTAAAAAAAGAAACATTGTCTTTTGCTTCAAAATAGATGTTCTACTCTCAGAATTTATGTTAGTTAGTTTGTTTGTTTTTTGGTTAGGCAATGGGTTAAGTGACTTGCCCAGGGTCATACAGCTAATAAGTGCTATGTGTCTGAGGCCGGATTTGAACTCAAGTCCTCCTGAATCCAGGGCTGGTGCCCTATCCACTGCACCACCTAGCTGCCCCTCAGAATTTATGTTGGGCAAAACATTTTATTTTATATTACTTTTCTTATTACCACCAATTCTTCCTTTTAGATCCTGGTGCAGGCATTCTATAATCCTGTACCCCAGACACTTAATGAATAGGAAGGTAATCATCTCTCCTCAAAAGTCCCCTTCTCTAGCTTGGCCCCAGCAATCATCATCAGAATTTTCATAATATATACAAGTTTATTGGAAAAGTAACCAAAACTTTGTCTTGAAATATTCAAAATTAGTAAGAGATATAGTTCACAATATATATTCTGGACTACTTATCTGTGATATAAAGTTCCATTGAAATATTCCTTTGGTAGTGATAGTGATAGCTACTAGATCTTTGTTTCATTGGAAAATGGAAAGTCCAATGAGGAAATTTCTTCCACCAAAGCAAGTTAACATCTTCTCTGATATTTATAATCTGAGCAAGTTGCCTAGAACATTAAGAGGTAATCTGATTGCTAATTGAAAATGTGTCTTTCAGTATAATTTACTAAGCACTTAATATTAACGTAGAAGAAAGCCTTTCCCAACCTTTAAAAAACTATAACTTAATAAAATACAAATATTTTATCTTAATTAGGAAATTGTATGTCTAATGTGTATAAGCACATTTTCCTTAAAATGTTATTTTATCTTCCTCTTTGTGAAGATATGATCTGCTGTGCTGTCACCCCAACATCCTGCTGCCCTGTTTTCCCAGTTTGACAGGAAATTGCTTGTTGTTGAATGGCAAGAGCAGGAAAATACTGTCTACTGACCATAGACTTTAATCAGAGCTTAACTTTATCATCAGAATCTATTTCTGAGAATATTTTCAATGTTAAGATGTTCATTTCCTTCCTTATTAAAGACAAATCAAAGAAAAAAAATTAAGTTAAACAATCATTAAGGTTCCTAGTATTTGCAAAATTATACACTACTGAAGTAGAAGATAATAAATACACAGAAAGCCAGAAATGTCAACATTTAATTTCATATATTAGACAAATAAAAATAAGTATTTGTTATCTGTGCTTAGTACTTCCCCTTAAGCTCTATTTATACAATGGCCCCCAAAGATCTCACCCATGTTACCTGACATTTGTTTCTTCATTTTATTACCTTCTTTAATACTTCAATCATTTTCGATTTCACCATTCTAGGTATCCTGTCCATCTATGCACTGTTACTGCCTTTTAATTACTGTTGTTATTTCTTCTCAATTAGATTGTAAGAACTTTGGAGGCAGGATCTAGGTTTTCTGCTATTTTGCTTCCCTATTCAAAAATGAAGGCTGAACAACAACTCTCAATCTCAATCATTGTTGACTTGACCTATATTTCTGGACACTGTGGAAAAGGTTGTTAAAGAAAAGGAAAATATAAATTGAAGGGAATTAATAAATTGAGTGGAATAATTTTTTATGTTTTAATATCAAAATAAAAGAAAAAATAAATGGAGAAATCTTTGTAGACTTTGCTCCTCCCAAGGCCTTTTAAAAGGGAATTTAGAACTTCTTCAAAGTTGTTCTGAATATCTATGAGGAATCTTTAAAAGGTATTACACAGTTATTAGTAGCAAGTCATGGGATTCCTAGTAAGATTGCTCTAGTGAGGTTAAACATCCCAAAAATATGCTAAATTCTTATCAGTATCTTGGAGAGGAAACCTCAGAGCTCATTTTGTGGCAGGCTATTCTGAGAAGCTATTGCAAATTGCAAGAATTCAATACCTGAGAAATGCAAATAATGGGAAAATGTAAAATGCACACTGCATGTGTCCAAAATGATTGTTTCCTAGCAAAATGTCAAAACAGTAACTGGAAAAAAAACAGAAATAAAAATGTAGGGGAGCTACTTTTTAAAAAATTAATATTGTGATATTTAGAAGAATTTTTTTTCCTCATTAAAAGCAAGTGCAGCCATCAGGAGGACAAACTGGATTAAAATGCAAAACATTTAGAATTGCTGCTATCCTGGACTCTTGCAAAAAGATATACACTACAGAGGAGAAAATGGTTTCCATACTCCTTCACTGTGGCAGAATA
Organism: Phascolarctos cinereus; assembly: GCF_003287225.1. Lineage (NCBI taxonomy): Eukaryota > Metazoa > Chordata > Mammalia > Diprotodontia > Phascolarctidae > Phascolarctos > Phascolarctos cinereus. The sequence goes on along the minus strand of NW_027555847.1, from coordinate 599,514,373 downwards.
GTCACAATGAGTGACGATATACATGCCAGGAATGTGATCAACCCTGTAGGATTGGTCAAAAGCATGACCCCTGGTTATATCAGGAGCAGTCCAACTGACATGTTGGGATGAGATCTCTGGTTCCATTCAGACAAATAAGAAGGTCTACCTCCTTGTTTTGTAGAGGAAAACAGGCTGAAAAACCAGGAAACTGAGGTCCCTAGAGACTCATCTGATGAGGGAAAAGTTCTCACCTCTCTCTGATAGGTGATCATTCATTAATAGTAATTAGCCTAGCATAAAGTGACCCCTGCTGTAGGAATGAATATAAGCAGAGCCCCCTGAATGATCATGAATATATTCAGAGTTTTTAGATAGGATAAGAACACATTGGCAACTCTAAATTAAGAAAAATAATCATTGGTAATAAAAAGCAGAGAAAAGTAATCAGGGCCACTTCTAAATGATTAGGAAGTTCTTTTTTTAATATCTTGTTTTAAAACTAAGCATCTTATTTCTTAGGAAGTTTGTTGGTATTTAATCAAGATATTTGCTTAGAAAAATCCAACTTGACTCTATTAAGAGGATGCCTTTGAGGTCCACCAGTGTTTCATAGAACATGGGTTTGAATTCTTGTTCTGCCTATATGAACTTGGGAAAGTCATGTAATCTCTCTTAGTCTCAGTTTCCTCATCTGTAAAATGAGGGGTAGTAGAAGACCATTAAGGTCTTTTCCCTCTGTACCTTTGATCTTAAGCTAAACCCAAACCTGCTGACATTATAGTTTTCCTACAACTCCAATGTAAATACAACTGCTTACTCCTCCATCCTACCTTGTCTTAAAAAATAAAGAAACCCAGTAGTAAAACATAAGTTAGATAATTTAAAACAGTATATTATTCATTTTCAGTGGTTATAATTTCTATTTTAAGTATAAATATGGTTAGTAAAGCATTACATTTAATAATTAATTTTCATATTCATACATAATAGACAAAATTCCTGCATTTCTATGTAATTTGGTCACATTTAATTTTATTATTCTAAGTAGCCTTGCACTCCACAAGGCTCAATTAAATTTAAATAGAGTCAAATTTAAAGTTTTGTAAACCAGATCTTGAATATTTAAAAACCACGTATCACGAATCTGGAATCAGAGTGCCTGTGATACTTTTGTTTTTCAAAATTCTTTACTTGGCCAGTACAAAAATCACATGTTTTAGCCACTCACAAAAAAATAGCCCTCAAATAGCAATATATTAACACAGAGATTGAAGAGCAATCCCATAGAAACTGTTCCTCTCCAAAATGTGGATCAGAAAATTGGCTGACATAAATGTCCTGGAGAACAATCTCTGAAGAATTGTGGTAGGGGTTAATTTTTTATCTCCATACACTTGTGCTCACATTGTGAAGGGAAGTTACACATAATATTGAATGTTATGGGTCAAATTAAAAGAGACAGAGAGACAGAGACAGAGAGACAGAGAGAGACAGAGAGACAGAGAGAGAGACATAGAGATAGTGACAAGCAGAGGCAAAGACAGAGACAGGCAGAGAGACAGAGACAAAAAGAGAACAGAATTGTATATTGTACTTTTTTATTGTACAAGTATATACCTTTTCTAAATGCTTCTCTAATATCTCTTAAAACTACTTTAACACCTTTGTTATACATGAGTCTCAGTAATAAATAGATTTATGTTGGTGATTCTCCTCTAGGTTTAAGTAGAGACTTGGTTCAGTAAGGAATCAGAATGACCAATGGAGAAATGATTTTACTCCGTATCCATTCTAGAGCTAGTGAGGAAAACCAGGATAAATAATTCATAAACATGGTGAAGAAATTATATGACAGAGATGGACTTCATGAAGAATAAATGAAAATCAAGAATGTTGTGCAATCATTTTTTTGCCTTTTCCCAATTGCAGCCAGGCATTGGCTGACTGCTGGCCATGGTGCTGACATGGCAAGGCCCTCAGGCATCTTGACAATACAACAAATATCATGCAGCTAAGACAAAAAGAGCTCTTCCACCTCTCTGATTTAGTGCACACACAGGAAGCAGTTACAAGAATCAACATGGTTGTATCTCTCTTTCCTAGTTATTTACATTGTCCCTGACTTTAATCCCACATTCACATACCTCCAGGCTAAGGAATATTATGAGCCTTAAAGCTCTAGATCTCTGGCAGAAAACATTACTTCACATGATTTGGCCTCTAAGAAACTACTTCTGCACTGCATAATGATTTGGTTTATACCTCCAGCGAAGTAAATTATTTGTGTTCTGGCTAGAATGGGGAATCTTCTACTGGCCCAAAATAGTTTTAAGATGTCTATTTTGCTTTTCTACCATTCTCTACCAAATGTTATGGGTTATATTTAAACAAGTGTGGATAGATAGAAACTCCAGAATTGAATTTGGTAGGTGTTTCTGTATGTGCTTGACCCCATGGGTGATCCCGACAAACTACTTTGAAATCTATGTTAACCCTTATTCTCAGTAATAAATAACTCCATGTGAGTGATTCTCTTCTGGATCACAAACTTGGTTCAAGCAGAGAATCAGAATGACCAATACACTATGATTCCCTACCAAATAGAATAACTCTTAGGCCAATTATAAAAATGATTAGCAATGTAAGATAAGCAAAAAAAAAAAAGTAAAAATACCACCTAGCTACTCTTAAATCTAAGTAATTAGTTCTGAACAAATGGCATCCTGGGTGCTGAAAGGACTGACAAGTGTTCTTGAAAAGCTTATTTTGATGAAACTTAAAAGATTATGTGGTGGAGCAGTGATGTGGTACAGTAAATAAAGCAGAGCCCTGGAATCAGGAGGACCAGGATCAAAACTGGCCTCAGACACTTGACAGTAGCTGTATGATCCTGAGCAAGTCCTGTAAGCTTGACTTCCAGTCGTGGGAAAAATTGCGGAACATATCACAAGAATGATGGCTCATTTAGGAGGATTTATTAAGGAAGAAACATGAATAAAATAATAATGGCTACATCAAATTAGGTCATATAAGACTGAAATAATTTCTTTTAGGGGCTGACAGGTCACAGGAATGATCTAGATATAATTTACATAGATTCCAAAAAAGCTTTTGATGAATTCTCCCATGTATTTTTTTGTAGACAAGAAGGAAGAAAGAAAATAAGATTTAATTTTTGCATATTATATTTCAAGCACTGTAATAATTACTTTACAAATATTATTTCCTTTGAAAAGTTTCCAGATAGATAACCACAACTTCGTATATTTGGATCTGGTTAAATGACGACATCAGTAATCTCTAATCACTAGTCACTAATGGTTGATGCCAATTTGATTATATCTGATTACTGAGAACTAGTTTATTTGAATATAGAATCATGACCAGAAGACAGACCACTTCTTGATAAATTCTTTAGCTATGACATCTAATGAAAAAAAGAAGACTATAGCATGGACTTCAGGACAATGCATTCCTTTCTGCTTTTACAGTGATGGTGGTAGAGCAATGGAATGGGGACAGAGAATCTCAAAAAGCTAGCTGTAAGCAATGACTTAGCTATTGGTACTCTAAATTTGATATCATTGTCCAATGATGAATAAATGTACATACTATTGGAAAAATTGAAGCGTATCAACATTGTCATTACTGCTGCAAGTTAAATCAGAAGAACAAATGAATTTGCATCTAAATGGAAGAATAGTTCAGGGAATTTCCTTGCTGTGGCAAAGAACTTAGCAGAGTAGATTTCATTTGGTATCTAAAGGCAACAAGAAGCATCATTTCATAGGATATTTTGGTCAGTACTCTGGTTTTCATCACAATTTGCAAAATTGATGAAGGTTATTAGCAAATGCACCATCAGTTGGGGAGGGATGAGGAAACAGAAAAATAACATCAAGAAGTAGACAATATCCTCCAAATTAAACCAACATGCACTTTAATATTTAATGACTTCAATGCAAAGGTAGGCTAGAGAAGGATGAGGAAAATACATGAAAAAATATGGTTCAGGAATATGTAACAAAACAGTGCAAAGTTTATAAACTATAAATACTTGTTAAACATAAAATCTCTTCTGCAAGTCTTAGGTAAGAGGATGCTGGCATACCCCATAACTCCTCCACATACATCCACAAAATCAACACTGATTTTTACTTAGGAAATTCAAGAGAAAAATCACAGTGAGCTTCTAGTTCTTTGTCACTGAAAAAAACAGCCAATGTATACTTTTTTTGGACATTCAGGATCATTTCTTCCTTTTTTGATCTCTTTGAAGTGTAGGCTTAATAGTGTATCTCTGGGTTAAAAGGCATGCACAGTTTAATAAACTCAAGAGGGACAGTTTCAAAGTACTGACCAGAATGGCTGGATCAATTCTTAGCTCCAGAAACAATGCATCAATGTGCCTCTTTTCCCACAGCCTCTCCAACAATGTAATTTTCTTTTTTGTCAAATTGGCAAAGTGATGACTATGAGGTGGAACATCAGAATTGCTTTAATTTGCATTTTTCTAATTATTAGTGACTTGGGGGGAGCATTTTTCATATGTCTAAAAATAGCTTGAATTTCTTCCCTTGAGATCTGGTTTTTTTTATCAGTTAGGAAATAGTTCTTATTTTTATAAATTTGAATCAGTCCTTTATATTTCTTGGAAATGAGAATTTTATCAGAGAAATTTGCTGCAAAGATTTTTTTTTTCCAAATTAACCATCTCACTTCTAATCTTAGGTGCACTGGATTTACTTGTGCAAAATTACGTTAAATTTTACATAATCAAAATGTCCCTTTTATCTTTTATAATCTTCATTTGTTTGGCCAGAAAATCTTCCCGAATAAAAATGAAGAATAATTTTTTCTTGTTTCTCTATTTGGTTATGATATAACCTTTTATATCCAGATCATCTGGAGTTTATTTTGGTATATGGAGTGAGATGTTGGTATGATTTCTCCCATAATTTTGGCCAGCTTTCCCAGGAGATTTTTTCAAGTAGTGCACCTTTATCCCAGTAGCTGATTTCTTTGTGTTTTTAAACACTAGGTTCCTAGATTCATGTTCTTTTGTATGTTGTATATCTAATCCATTCCACTTATCACACTATTTTTAACTAGTACCAAAATGATTTTAGGGTTACTACTTCATAATAATAGTTCATATCTGTCGTAACTAGCCCCCCTTCATACCTTTTTAGTTGTTTCCCTTTATATTATTGACCTTTCTGTTCCTCTAGATGAAATCCATTATTATTTTTTCTAGTTCTATAAAATGATCCCTTCTTAGATTGATTAGTATGACCTTGAATAATTAAATTAATTTTGATAGCATTGCCATTTTTATTATATTGGAACAACCTACTCATGAACAACTAATATTTCTCCAAATATGTAGGTCTCTACTTCCATGAAGTATTTTATAGTTGTATTAATTTATTTCCTGGGTGTACCTTAGTAGGTTGAATTCTAAATATTTTATATTCTTTGTTTATTCTAAATGTGTTTCTTTTTCTATCTTTGCCTGCTGTGACATTAGGAATACACAGGAATTCTCATCATTTTTATGGATTAATGTTATATCCTAGAACTTGCTAGTTATTGTTTCAATTAATTTCAGTTGTCCTTCTCATATTCTGTAATCATGCCACCTGCAAAAGTGATCATTTTGCTTCTCCTTTGACTGTGATTATTCATTCAATTTTGTTTTCTTGTCACTGTTATAGCTAGCATTTCTAGCACTGTATCAAATAGAAGTAGGGAAAAGGGATACCTTTTTTTTCCCCTTTGATCTAATATAGAAAGGGTTCTAGTTCATCCCTTTTACTTATATTGTGGGCTTTTGGATTCAGATATGCATTAGTTATCATGTTAAGGAAAAAATGCTTTATTCTTTTGTTTTCTAGTGTTCCTAACAGGAATGAATGTGGGTTGTATTTTGTACAAAACTCTTTTTTGCACATATTGATACAATCGTATTTTGTTCTTATTAATAATACGGTCAATTATGTTTACAGTTTCTTTATATTAAACCAATCCTTAATTCCTGATACAGACCTAATTTGTTCGTAGTGTGTAATATTTTTGCTATGCTGCTATAGTCTATCAATGCTTTATTTTAAAAATTTGCACCAATATGTCTTAGGGATATTGGGCAATAGTTTATATTTACTGTTTTGACTCCCTGTGGTGTATGTATCAAGACAATATTTGCATCATAGAAGGAATTTGGTAGAATCTCTTCTTTGCTATTCTTGTAAATAATTTTTGTAACATTTAAATTATTCTTTGAATGTTTGATAAAATTCATTTGTGAATATATCTGATCCTAGGGTATTTTTTTTCTTTTGGAAATTTGTTTATGCTCCTTTAATAACTTTTTAAAATGAAATTGGGTTAAATTATTTTTATTTAATCAAAATATTTAACAATTTTTAAAAATATTCTATTTAATTTTTTTAAATTTATTGGCATCTAATTGAGCAAAATAATTTCTAATAATATCCCTTATTTCTTATTCATTTTTGTGAATTCTTTTAAATTTCTTTATATTGTTTATTTGGGTTTCATATTTCTTCTTTTAAGTTAAATTATCAGTGGCTTACTTTTCTAATTTTATTAACTCGCCCCTAAAATAAAAAAAAGCCCTCCTAGTTAATTAATTAATTCCATAGAATTTGTTTTTTTTTTTGCTTTAAAATATATATTTTTATTTTTTAGGATTTCCATTTTGGTATTTTTAAAAAATTTTTATAGATTTTCTATTTTTTTATTTGCAAGTTGAATTTGTTGGTTTGTTCTTTCTTTGTTTAATAAAAGTGTTTCGGGTGTGTGGAATATTTCAGGAGGACTAGAACTTCTGGTGTGGGGACTTGCTGAACCCTTTTCAGGGTTGCTCATCCACCTTTGGTGTCTAGTTGACACTCATCTTTCACCAGTGGCTCCAAGAAGCTATAGCATGTGCAGCAGCCACACCCTAGTAAACCATCTTCACAGGCAGGCTAAACCAGTTTGAAGGTAACTGACTGGCCTCAAACTCATTGCTGATTTAGGGAAGTGTCTACTCCAAGTATATGAAGACTTCCTGTTGCAGAATGGGTGGATGAGAACAATTTGTTCCAATAGCCATGAAGCAAATGAAATAGGCACACTGTGAAGTGCTTAGAGCTTGGCCAATCATCAAAGACACCAAGGTTATCCACTGCATCTAAGGCCATCACCAGTTTTCTTGATTTTTGTTTTCCCACTGGACTTCAATGACTGGAAGAGAGAGTGAGGCTGATGACATCGTGCAACTCTGCCACACTCAAATCCAATTCACTCGTGAATTAAGACATCACTTCATGATATCATTAGCAAAATAAAGAAAGAAAGAAAGAAAGAAAGAGGGGAAATGAAGAGAAAAACAATAACAACAACAAAATGTTTAGAGATATAAATTTTCCCCTAAAGAGACTGTTTTAGCTACATTCCTAAAATTTTGACAGATTCTCTCTCTCTCTTATTATAAGCTTTGGTGAAGGCATGTATTGTTTTTGTGATTTATTCTTTGACCCACCAATTCTTTAGTATTAAGTTATTTAGTCCCTTACCGATGTTTAATCTCTTGTTCAATGTTCCTTTATTTGACATATTTATTATTGCACTAGAGTCAGTAAAGTATGTTTTGTCAATACTTCTTTTTGACATTTGTTTATGAAGATTTTAGGCATTAATGGATTGTCATTTTTTTTTTGTTTTGGTGCTATGCACAGTTGAAAAACATATGTACTCTTTTCTATTCTCATGCAAAGAGGTCTATCATACTGACCTTTTAAAAACATATTCAGGTCCTGAAATTCTTTTTTTTTGGGGGGGTATTTTTCATTAGATTTATCCTGCTTTTAGAGGAGTATATTTAGAGCCCTTCTATTGTAATTTTACTATTTCTACTTGTGAATCATTAGCTTTTCTTTAAATATTTAGATTTAATGTCATTTATATATATTAACTATTTAAATTAATTTATTATCTATTGTATAATTTGCCAAAATTGAGTTTCCCTACTCATCTCTTAAGTCTATTTTTGACGTTGTCTTCTCTGAAATCATGATTGCTATCTCTGCATTTTCTCAATTTAGCTAAGGCATAATTAATTGTGTTCCAACCACTTATTTAAAGTCAGTGTAAATTTCACTATTTCAGCTGTGTTTGCTAAAAACAACATGTTGTTAATCTTCATTTTTATCCACTCCACTACCTTCTTCCATTTTCAAGGTGAGTTCACCACATTCACATTAATAGATATTGTTAATTACTTGTTTCCCTACATAATGTTCTCTTGTACATTTTACCCTTTTCTTTGCTCCTCACCTACTCTTTATCATAGGTTTTTACCCCCTCTTTCATTTTTAAATCCCCTCCAAATTTTGGGATTGCTTTGCTTATGACCAATCTGTCTCTGATTCTTCTCTTCCTTTAATTCCTTACTTTCTCCTTTCCCTTTCCTTTTCTGTTTCTCTGGTAAGTTGAGTGTCTTTTTGCACCAAACGACCTCCCATTCAGATGAAAGTGAGGTCCAAATGATGTTCATTCCCCATAGCCCAACCATGTTTGCATAGATTTCTTCTTATAAACCCTGATTACATGAAATAATAAATTCTCCCACCCTTCTTCACTCATTTTTGAACCCCTGTACCATTCCACTCCATCACAATGTGAATAGCTGTATTCATATAAAGCCCTTTCTGATTGCTCATTTTTATTTACCGTTTTTTGCTGTTGTTGTTGTTTTAGTTTCATGTTTATATTTCATCAGGAAACCTTGGAAGTTCCCTATTTCATTGAAAATTCATTTTCCTCCCATAAGATTATATTCAGGTTTTTTTTTTTGGGGAAAGTTGTTCCTTGTTGTACACTTGTATCTTTTGCCTATTGGAACATTGCATTATACACCCTCCCTTGCTTTACAGTGGTAGTTGCTAAATCTTATGTAATCCTGAGTGTAGTCCATTGCTTGATACTTGCAATCCTCTTCTTGGATGCTTGAAGTGTTTTTTCTTTGACCTGGATATTTGGGATTTTGGCTACAGCATTCCTTTGAGTTTTTATTTTGGGATTTCTTTTCAGGAAGTCTTCAATGAATTCTTTCTTTTTTCACATAGCCTTCTTAATCTAAGAGATCTGGGCAATTTTATGCAAAGATTTTATGAAATATGATATCCAGACTATTTTTTGTTTGTAAATTTTTAGGTAGTTCAATGATGCTTAAATTCTTTCTTCTTGATTTGTTTTCTAAGTCAGTCGTTTTTTATTTGTTATACTTTACATTTTTTCAATATTTTGACATTGTTTTCATATTTATTATTTCTTTCTTTGTTTCTTTGTTTCTTTGTTTCGTTTTTTTTTTTTTGGCTAGGCAATGGGGTTAGGTGACTTTCCCAGGGTCACACAGCTAGTAAGTGTTATGTATCTGAGGCTGTATTTGAACTCAGGTGCTCCTGAATCCAGGGCCGATGCACTATCCAATGTACCACCTAGCTGCCCCTCATATTTATTATTTCTTTGTGGCATCATTAACTTCTCTTTGTTCCAATTATCTTTTCATAGACTGTTACTTGGATAAAAGTTTGAACCTCTTATTGTTATCTAAGCTATTATTTCTTTTTTCTATGTCTCTCTATATTTTTCATTTCTTTTACAACTCTTGCTTCTATCACTCACATTTAATTTATAGTATTATTCTTAACTTATAAAAAACTTACATAATCTATTGAAGGAATTCTAATTGATATTTTGCATAAGTTGTATTTTTCTTTGAAGGTTTCCTTGCATATGTTTTGGAGTTCTCTTCTGGATTTGGCATTTTTAGAATAAAAATATCTCTTTATCTCTTTTGCTCACTCATTCATGAGGATCACAGTTACCATCCTGAGTACTCTTTCCACACTCTGTAACTGAAGTCTCAGATCCTCTCTTTGGAAATCAGAGGCTAGGGAGACATATGCTCAAAAAGTTATTTGTTACTATTATGGAGGATATAGAGAACAGAATACAATTAAAAGAACAATTCCTATAGATACAGAAGTCCTCCTGATCCTCCTATTTGTATTTCCTTTTGGGCTGATTTCATCAAACCTGGGAACATTCCAAAATGTTCTGGATATAATAAATAATTATTCAAAGAGTTGTCTAATTATCCACACAGACAAACCAAGTAGATGAAGACAACTATTATATAAACTGTGTTGTACAATTGAAAGGACAACCCTTAGAGCCATTCTATCACTACATATACCTTGGAAAGGCATAGATAAAGGGACAACAAACTGTATCAAAAACTGAATAGGAGGAGGAAAATAGACTACTTTGCCTCTGGAAAATTATGCACTATTTTTAACCACACCAACCTTCTCCCAAAGCTGAATTTTAACATCAAAGTTGTTCTAGTGGTTCTATATGGCTATGTGTCTTGAAATACCACAATTTACAAAGAACTTAAGTTGTAAGTCACTCAAAGGGCCATGGAGAAGGCACATGGTGATATGAAAAAGACTATAATCTAATAACAATGAAAAAATGTGCAGTGGTTTTGAGAATACCATTATAGAATCCCAAATTTAGGTTTGGAAGGATTCTTAGTGGCCATTGAGTCCTATACCCTTAACTGAGGCACACAGAGATTAAGAGGCTTGTACAAGGTCAAAGAAAAAAATGGATCTAGAATGCAGGTCCCCTAACTCCAAACCTAACACCATCTCCTAACATGCATCGCTTTAATGAGTTCTCTAACAGAGTGTTCCATGATATTTCCTTTGCCACATGATAGCTGATATTTTAATCAGTTTTTTTGGGTGGTCACAAAAGCTCATATGCCAAATTTACAGATGATATCAAGCTGGAAGGGAAAAAAAAACCTATTATTTTGGATGAGTGAATTAGGATCTAAAATAATCCTGAAAGATTATATTATTGGACTAAATCAATTAAGAATAAACAACAAACATGAACTTAAAGTCCAACATGAGAATTTAAAATTTGACTTTAAAGTCAAGAATAGCAGTGTAATTAAACAACAGGCTCTTACTAAATACTTGTTGATTGATTCATAGGGAAAAGGTTTTGAGTGTTTCAGTGGAACACAATGTGACATGACAGCCAAGCAAGCTAATGATACCTTAAATGGCATTTAGAGCAACAAACTATTCAGGACTATAGAGGTAATAAAGCTACAGTACTTGGCTTGGTTCAACCCCTATGAATTTGACTATTGGTCATGCCATTATACTATTAATCAAAGGATATGAGAATGCTTCATCCAACAAAGAAAATACTTTAGGAATGGGTGGAGAAGGCAGGACAACAGTCTTTAAGTATTTTAAATGTGAAAAGTTACATGAAGAATTAGATTTGTTCTATTGGGCCTCAGAAAGTATAATAATAGCAATAGTTAAAAGTTGCAGAGGAAAACATAACCTTGATTTAAGGAAATTCCTCTTTATAATTAAAGCTTTCTGAAAATAGAAGAAGTGACATGAAGAGGCAGTGGATTCCTCCTCATTGGATATTTAACAGCACTATTATGGGCACATTTTATGTTTTTTTTCCTTATGTGAGCTGAACTTTATGGCTTTGAAAATCTCTTTGAGGTCCAAGATGCTAGGATTCTGTGAATGTCAGTCAAAGACATTTTCCCCCTATTTTCAAAAAGGAAAGTGTGGAATCTATAAACTATGAGTCACTGTGCTTGAATTCAATTACTAAGAAAGTTCTAGGTATTGAAAGTATGGTTTACAAGAATTTAGAAAAGAAGTGGTGATCTCTAAGAACAAATATAGATTTATCACAAATACATGATATAAGTTAGTCTTATTTTCTTTCTTTTTTTTGACATGGTTAATAGACTGGTAAGCAAGAGGAATTATACAGGCATAAAATATTTGTTTTTTAGTAAGACATATCACAGTATTTCATTATATTCTTTTGAAGAAGATGGAAAAAAAATCTCAAGGTCTCAGAGTCAGAAGGGCCCTGGAATATCATCTAATTCAACGGTTAATTGAAAAACTACTTGCCCCTACTATATCCTCAGCAAGTGGTCATTTAGCTTTTTCTGGAAGACATACAATGACTGGGAGCCAATTTTGACATGGACAACATGTCAGAAAGAGTAGGATGGTGCAAAAATAATTGGTTCTGGAATTAGAAGACATGTTCTCAAATTTCCCCTTCGATGATTACTAACTGTGCTCAGAATTGAGTCAGCCTCACTGAGTTTCTTCTTTTGTAAAGTGATGAGGTTAGACAAAATGGTCTCTGAAATACCTTTCATGTATAAATTTATAACTCTATGAAAACTGTATTACAGGGAAGGTACAAATATTGTTGAAGTAAAGATGTATTCTAATATGGCTTCTTTAATGTTAGCAATATGCTAGAAATGCCTCTTCTTCCATGAGTCTAAATGCAGAACTGTCAACATTAGATTCAGGGTAAGAGAGAGAACTAGATATTTTCCTAAGTGATCTATATAATCTCTTTAAATGAGAATGACAACAATCCTCTACATTGCCTAAAGGTTTACCAAAATTGGCTAAAGTACGAGATATTTTAGACAATATTAAATGTAGTAAAACAACTTCAGTGTAGTCAATACTATATATGTGAAATGTTGAAATGTAATTATTCCTGCTCAGTAAAGATGTTAGCATTCTTGGTAAATGACTTCCAGACAGATTAGAAATCAGTATTTCTGAATTAACACATTCATCTCCCAGAGGTCTTGTCAAAGTATAACATCCCATTCATTATATGGAACATTTTTCTAAATATATTTAAGGCTTCTTAAAATCAAAGAACTTCAATTTCCTTTTCTTTCCCACCTGACTAAAAAAAAAGTTTTGAATTCTTTACTCTGAAGTTTTTTTTAATATATTTTTCAGGAGCATAGAAAAACCTCTATTTATGTACCTAAATTTCTAGGTTAGATTGTGAATATTATATTTGTTAATTTTAACTAAAGTAGACTTCTTCATAACCTTACTCTTAAATCATGGATATTAACTCTTTCCATCAACCCTGTTAAACGTGTGGGCAACAAAGAGATAAAGTAGAATACTAGACAATATTTAAGAGACTTGGGTTCCAATCCTAGTTTTGCTACTAGGTAACTGTTATCTTAACCAAATATGAAATTGAATTTCTCTCTTGAACCTCTGTGAAGTTGAATTTCCTTTGCAAAATAAGTGGATTTGATAAGGTAATCTTTTTTAAAAAATCTTTTTAAAATTTTAAATGCTTATTTTTAGTTCCAAATTATTTCCTTTTTTTACCTCTCCTCCATCCATTGAGAAAGAAATAATATAATATCCATTATATATATGTATATGTGTATATACACACACACACATATATGTATATATAAAACACACACACATATATATAGTCAGGCAAATCATATTTCTGCATTAGTCATGTTGTAAAAAAATAAGCAAGGGAAATAATGAAAGAGAAAACAAGTGTTTTTCAATTTGCACTCACAGTCTATCAGTTCTCCATCTGGAGATGGATAGGACTTTTCATCATGAGTTCTTTGGAATTACAATCATTATATTGTTAAGAGTAGCTAAGTCTTTTACAATTGATCATCATTGAAATATCACTGTTTAACTATGCACATTGTTCTCTTGGTTCTGCTCATTTCACTTTGCATCAGTTCATATGAGTTTTCCCAAGTTCTTCAAAAGCCATCTTCTTCATCATTTCTTATATCACAATATTATCCAATCACATTAACATATGATGACTTATTCTGTCTTGGCTGAATAAGTGACTGGTCCAAGATCACAAAGCTAGTACATTTCTGAGGCTGGATTTGAAATCAAGTATTTCTGATTCCAGGCTCTGTGCTCAAAAGTAGATAAACCATTGGTTAATTGAATTTTTGAAAAAGAAGAAAACCAAATTACTAGTATCAGAGATGAAACGGGTGAATGCAACACCAATGAAGATGAAATTAAAGCAATTATTAAGAGTTATTTTGCTGAATTATTTGCCAGTAAAACCGACAATCTAAGTGAATTGAATAAATGTTTACAAAAAAAAATATGAATTACCCAGATTAACAGAAGAGGAAATGGAATACTTACATAACACTATCTTATAAAAAGAAATTGGACAAGCCATCAAAGAGCTCTATTAGGGAAAAAAAATCCCCCAGGAATAGATGGATTTACAAATGAGTTCTACCAAACATTTAAAGTACAAGTGATCCCAATACTATATAAACTATTTGAAACAATATGAAAAAAAAGTCCTACAAAACTCCTTTTATGTTGCAAATATGGTTTTGATACCTAAACCAAGGAGAAAAAAATCTGTAGACCAATTTCCTTAATGAATTTTGGTGAGAAAACTTAAAATAATAGCAAGGAGATTATAGCAATGTATCACAAACATCATACATTTTGAGTAAGCATGATTTATACCAGGAATGCAGGGCTAACTCAATATTAGGAAAACTGTAAGTATAATTAACCATATCAATAACAAAAGCAACAAAAAACTTATTGTCACATCAATAGATGCTAAAAGAAAGCCTTTGACAAAATACTGAATCTAATACTATTAAAAATGCCAAAAAGCATGAGAGTCAATGGAAATTTCTTCAAATGATAAGTAGTATATATCTAAATATAAATATACATAAATATCTAATATATATAAATAAACATATATATGTATTTAAAAGTGTTGTTTATAATGGGAATAAACTTGAAACCTTCCCAATAAAGTCAGGAGTGAAACAAGAGTGTCCATTATCACCTTTATTATTCAATACAAGACAAGACAAAGAAATTGAAGGGATAAAAATACACAATGAAGACATAAAATATTACTTTTTGTAGAAACCCTAGAGGATCAACTAAAAAAACTAGTTGAAACAATGAACAATTTCAGCAAACTTGCATGATATAAATTAAACTGACACAAATCACTGGAATTTCTATATACTAGCAACAAAACTCAGCAACAAGGAATAGAAAGAGAAATTCCATTTAAAATAATTTCAGACAATATAAAATACTTGGAAGTCTATCTTCCAAGACAAACCCAGGAATTATATGAATAAAATTACAAGACATTTTTCATAGAAATAATGCAATAAGATTTGGAGAAATATTATCTACTCATGGATAAGTCAAGCCAATATAATAAAAATGACAATTCTATCTAAGTTAATTTATTTATTCAGTGTCATAACAATCAAACTACCAACTATTATTTATAGAACTAAATAGTTACAAAATTCATCTCAAAGAATAAGAAGGGCAAGAGTAGCTGGGCAATCAATGGGAAAATAGGTTAAGGAAGGTGGCCTAGCAGTTCCAGATTTCAAACTGTATTATAAAGTGGTAATCATCAAAACAATCTGGTACTAGCTAGGAAATAGTGGTGTATAGATAATAATAGATGAGTGGGATGGATAACAATATTAATGTTTCTGAGAGAAAGTTTCTGAGGTAAAGTATAATGAAGCTTTGGCAGAGAAATGGCATACTCAAGGACAGAAGGAGAAATACCAGAATCAACATAGGTAGCACTATTGTCATTACAAGACTGGCCACAAAATCCAAATACTACAATTTATAAGGAACTAAATGAGTATATAAGGACAGGCAACAACCATATTGAGGAAGCCAGCAATTCTGCTTAGTTTCCTTTCCCAGGAAAACAAGGTCAAAATCTGAAACTTCAAAGTCAGAGAAAAATGCTCTAACTAGTCAAAAAGAAAGAGTTTGAGCACCAATGAGACACAGTTACAATCACACAACACTTGACAGATACTGTTATAAAAGAGAAGGAAGGTTGGAATATGATATTCCAAAAGTAAAAAATAAAGGTTTGTAAACAAGTATAACTTTCCAGAAAGAAATGAGAGTAATCCTGGAGAGAAAATCAAACTTTAATTAAACAGATATTTTATAAGCATTCCTGAAGAAGAAAAGAATAGAATTTAGTAGATAACTGAAATCAAAATCCGGGAAAGAAGAAAAAAAACAATAGTGTATATCTAATTGAATTGGAAAGAACTATGTGAAAATGAATTGCTTATGTATTATAGTAGGGGAAGCAGCAAATGTACTGCTGAACTAGAGTTGTCCAGGTACAGGACTGGAGGTGTCCCAGCAAGCCAGCAGGAAGCCCCTCCTCAGGAAACAAGGTGGAACTCTTGAACCCCAGGGTAGTGGAGCAGGCAAGTGCCAACACCAGGAACACCAAGTGCCTCAGCACAGGGAGGAGAACTGGTAAATACCAGCTCAGAACACCAACACATGCACTGGTGGGCACACATTCTCCAGCAGCTAAAACTTCTAGTGCTTCAGCACAACTTCAAGAAGCACAACTCCAAGAGGCACAGCTCTAGGCTGGGAGGCATCCTCCAGCAGTCAAGACTTGTTGAGCAGGAGTCCTACAGGGGCCAGACTCCCCACCCCATCCTAAGAGCTCCAATGTTGCTGACCCCAGCTCAGTACCACATAACCTGGCAGACCCCTATGGACACCAGCTGCCAGCACCTGAGGTTTTAGCACACAAAACCAATGACCATGTCCCAGACTCCCCAGCAAAAGAAGCTTGGGTCAGTGCCCCCTGCGCTTCAGCAGGAGAGCTCAACTTTAAAAGCCAGGACACAGGCAAACATCATGAGCAAAAAGCAGAAACAGACAATGACAACAGATTTTTATAATGGGTGCAGGAAAGATCAAGGCACGAATTCAGAAGAGGACAACATTGTCAATATTCCCACATCTAAAACCTCAAAGGGGAATAAACTGGTCTCAAGCCCTAAAAGCCTTTTTGGAAGAGCTCAAGAAGGATTTTAAAAGTCAAATAAGAGAGGCAAAAAAAAAATTTGGAAAAGAAATGAGAGGTATGCAACAGAGAGTCAGTAGTTAGGAAAAGGAAGGACAAAAATTGACTGTAGAAAACAAGTTCTTAAAAAATAGAATTGATTAAATGAGAAAAAGTACACTGAAGAAAACAAGTCATTAAAAAGTAGAATTGCCCAAATGGAAAAGGATGAACAAAATCTAATAGAAGGAAACAATTCATTAAAAATTAGAATTGGGCAAGTGGAAGCTAATGACTCTATGAGATATCAAGAATCAGTCAAACAAAAACAAAAGAATGAAAAAATAGAAGAAAATTTAAAATACCTCAATAGTAAAACAACTGACCTGAAAAATAGATACAGGAGAGACAACTTAAAAATTATTGGTCTACCTGAAAACCATGATGAAAAAAAAAAAAGAGCTTGCACAACATCTTTCAAGGAAGTCATCAAGGAAAATTGCCCTGAGGTCCTAGAACCAGAAGGTAAAATAGTTATTGAAAGAATCCACTGATCACCTCCTGAAAGAGATCCTAAATTGAAAATACCAAGGAATATTGTAGCCAAATTTCAAAATTTCCAGTTCAAAGAGAAAATGCTGCAAGCAGCCAGAAACAATTTCAATAACATGGAACTACAGTCAGGATTATGCAGGACCTTGCAGATTCCACATTAAAAGATCAGAGGGTGTGGAATATGATATTCCGTAAGGCAAAGGAGCTTGGATTACAACCAAGGATCAACTACTAAGTGAAATTGAGCATAATGTTTCAGGGGAGGAGATGGACATTCATTGAAATAAGGGACTTCCAAACCTCCTTAATGAAAACAGAAAATTTGGTCTTCAAATACAAGATTCAAGAGAGGCATTAAAAAAGTAAAGAGGAACGAAAGGGAAAAAAATGTTATTAATAAGGGCAAACTGTTTACATCCCTGCAAGGGAAGATGACACTTACATAACTCTTGAGAACTGTATCCTTGTTACTATATTTAAAAGGGGGGTTTACATAGACAGAGGGCATGAAGTATAAGTTGACTTTGATGTGATGATAAAAAAAATCTAATTAAGTGGTGAAAAGGGATTGTACTGGGAGAAGAGGAAAGGAGGAGGCAGACAAAGGTAAATTACATCATGTGAAAAGGCACAAAAACCTATTGCAAAAGAGGGAAAGAAGGGAGGGAGATGAACATTGTTTGAATCTTATTCTCATCAGAGTTGGCCAAAGAGAGAATAATCTGATCAGTTAGGTATAGAAATCTAACTTACTCTGTAGGAAGTAGTAAGTAAAAAGGGGAAGAAAAAGGAGGGGGCTGATAGAAGTGAAGGCAGAAGGAGGTGGCGTCAAAAGTTAAACTCTAGTGAAGAGGGAAAGGGAAAAAGTAGAGAGAAAAGCATAAGTGGGGGGAAATAGGTTTGAGATAAAGACACAGATATTAATCAACTATGAATGTGAATGGGATAAACTCCCCCATTAAATGGAAGCGGATAGCATAGTGGATTAAGAAACATAATCTTACAACATGTTGTTTACAAGAAACACATTTGAAGTTGAGGGAGTTACTGTAAACATAAAATATTTCAGAGTCTACCTGCCAAAACAAACCCAGGAACTATATGAACACAATTACAAAACACTTTTCACAAAAATAAAGTCAGATATAAATAATTGGAAAATATCAGTTGCTCATGGGCAGGCCAAGCTAATATAATAAAAATGACAATCCTACCTAAATCAACTTATTTATTCTGTGCCATAACAATCAAACTACCAAAAATCATTATATAGACCTAGAAATAACAATAACAAAATTCAGCTGGAAGAACAAAAGGTCCAGGATGTCAAGGAATTGATGAAAAGAAATTCAAGGAAGGTAGCCTACACATACCAGATCTAAAATTATATTGAATGGTGGATCAGTGGAATAGGTTAGGTATGAAACACACAGCAGTCAATGACTATAGTAGTCTACTATTTGATAAATCCAGACTCCAGCTTCTGGGATAAGAACTCACTATTTAACAATAACAAAACTAAGGGGAAAACTGGAAAACAGTATGGCAGAAACTAAGCACAGACCAACATCTTACAGTCTATACCAAGATAAAGTCAAAATGGGTACATAATTTAGATATAAAGGCTGATTCAGTAAGAAAACTAGGAGAGGAAGGAATAGTTTACCTGTCAGATCTATTGAGAAAGGAACAATTTATGCCCAGACAAGAGACAGAGAACACTATAAATAGATGGTTTTCATTATATTATATTAAATTGAAAAGTTTTTGCACAAACAAATCCAATGCAACCAAGATTAGAATGGAAGCAGAAACCTAGGAAACAGTTTTTACAGCCAGCATCTCTGATAAAAGCCTCACTTCTAAAATATATAAAGAACTAAGCCAAATTTATGAGAATACAAGTCACTCCCCACTTGATAAATGGTCAAAGGATATGAAAAGTCACATGAAAAATTGCTTTAAATCACTATTGAGAAATGCAAATGAAAACGATTCTGTGGTGCCACATCACACCTATCAGGTTAGCTAACATGACAAAAGAGGAAAATGATAAATATTGAAGAAGATATGAGAAAATTGGAACACTAATGCATTGTTGGTAGAGTTGTGAACTGACCCAACCATTCTGGAGAGCTATTTGGAACTATGCCAAAGGGCAATAAAACTTGGCATACCCTTTGACCCAGTAATAATACTTCTAGGTCTGCACCCAAAGAAATCATAACAAATGGGAAAAGGATCCACATGTACAAAAATATTTATAGCAGCTCTTTTTGTGGTGGCCAAGAATTGGAAATTGAAG
Source organism: Phascolarctos cinereus (assembly GCF_003287225.1). NCBI lineage: Eukaryota > Metazoa > Chordata > Mammalia > Diprotodontia > Phascolarctidae > Phascolarctos > Phascolarctos cinereus. Next base: position 599,494,710 of record NW_027555847.1, on the reverse strand, counting down.
GGATGCCCATCAATTGGGAAATGGCTGAACAAGTTGTAGTATATGAATGTAATGGAATAGTCTTTTGCTATATGAAATGATGAGCAGGCAGACTTCAGAAAAACCTGAAAAGATTTATATGAACTGATGCTTTGTAAAATGAGCAGAACCAGAACATTGTACATAGTAACAGTAATATTTCATAATGACTGATTTTGATAGACTTAGCTCTTCTCAGCAATCTAAGACAAAAGTCATGATGGAAAATACTATCCACATCCAGAGAAAGAACTTTGGAGTCTGAATGCAAACAGAAAGCATACTATTTGTTCTCCTTTTCTTTTGTTGTTTTGTTTTGTTTCTTCTTTCTTGTGGGTCCTCTCATTGGTTGTAATTCTTCTTTACAACATGACTAATGTGAAAATATATGTAATATGAATGTATAAGTAAAGCCTATATCAAATTGCACACTGTCTTGGGGAGGGGGAAGGAGAGCAAGGAGGAGAAAATTTAAAGCTCAAAATCTTGTGGAAGTGAATGTTGAAAACTAAAAATAAATAAATAACTTATTTCTTAAAATGACGATTTGCTTTTTTGCAGACTGATTCTGGTCATACATTTCTGTTAATTTTCTATTTACCTTGCAAATAAAACCTTTATCTGAGATATTTGTCACATTTGTATTAGTTGACTATTTCCCTTCTTTCTTAGATGTGCTATTTTTTCATATAAAAACTTTTTAATGTCATATAATCAAAATGATCTATTTTATCTTTTCTAATTCCCCCTCCCCCTTGTTTAGTTAAAAATTAATGTCCTTTCTAAAGCTGTGGAAGATATATGATGTTTCTCTTATAATTTTTGCATGATTAGTATTCAGGTTATATAAAAATTAATTATGGAACATGATATAAGATACTATCCTAGGTCTAATTTTGCCAAATTGCTTTCTAGTTTTCCAAAAAAAAATCTTATCAACAAGAGAATTATTCTTAAGTAATCAATGTTTTCAGGTTTATTGAGCACTGTTATTGTAACATTATTTCTCAATATCCCTTTTCTAGTTTGTTCCATTAATCCATTTCTTTACTTTGTATTCAATGATTTTGATTATTGCAGCTTTGTTCTTATATCTTAAGACTTTTAATCCACATATTATAATTGCAAATAATATATAATATTATCATATATTATTAATATTAGTATATCATGCTATTATACATAATTCATATATTTATTCATGGCATTTTATATTGGGAAGTATCTCTTTTATTCCTATCGTTTTCACTAATTCCCTGACACTATAAACTTTTTTTTAAAGTAGATTTTATTATTCACTAGCACTATTAAGTACCACTTCAGTACTTGGATTTACATAACATTAATTTAATAAATTAAATTATAGCATTGTCATTTTTATTAAATTGACTTGGCCCAACTATGAGCACTGATGATTCCTCCACCTAGTTAAGTTGTTCTGTATTTTTTTAAGCAATTGAGGTTGAGTGACTTTCCCAGGGTCATACAATTCACGTCAAGTGTCTGATCTGAGACTGGATTTGAACTCAGGTCCTCCTGACTCAAGAGCCGGTGCTCTATCCACTACACCACCTAGCTGCCACTGTTCTATATTTCTTCAAGGACATTTTGTAACTAAATCTACACTAGTACTGAATTGCTTTGGCGTATTGATTCCTAAATATTTTATGCATTTTAGAGTTATTTTGAATGCCATTTACCTTTGTATTTTTGCCTCTTGGACTTGTTTGTTGTTATAAAGTGTTTATTTTGGTTGGTTTATTTTGTAGACTGCGACATCGCTTATATTATTCATTGTATTGATTTTTTTGCTGATGCCTTAGGTTTTAATAAGTAAATCGACACGCTCATGAAGAAGCATTTGGTGTGGGAGCCAAGATGGCAGAGTGAAAGCTGTGACTTCCTTCAGCTCTACTCCAAACCCCTCCAAATACTCATAAAAATGGCTCTAAACAAATTCTGAAGCAGCAGAACCCACAAAAAGACAGAGTGAAACAAATTTCCAGCCCAAGACAACCTGGATGATTGATCAGAAAGCTGTATCGCGCCGAGCTGGAAGCACAGAGCAGCATGGTGTGGGCGCGCAGGCTGCAGGGAACCTGGAACAGGCCTCAGAGGACTGAATTGCAGGCAGCTGTGGAGATTTCCAGACTCCTCAATAACACCAATGCCAAATACAACCTAGAAGGTCAGTGGGAAAAGTTTGTTTCTGTCGGTGCTGAGACAGGAAGGTGGGGTTTCAGCTCCATTCCCCAAGAGCAAGGCCCTGGGGGGGGCAGCTGCTTCCCGAGGTACCAGCCCAGAGACTGAGGGGGAATCCAGTGGCTGATCAGAGAGGGATTACAGGGATCTCTTTGCCAGTGCTGAGGCAGGAATCTCTTCCTTTGACCATGTGTGGATCTGGGTCACAGTTCTGGGCTGCAGTGCTGGGGTGAGGAGGAGCGCTGGAGTGGTGGAGCTTGGCGTGTCTGTGGAGAGGAACCCCTCCTCACAGTTATGGGACAGAAAGGAATACTTGTGGTCACAGGCCAGGAAAGGAATAAACACCTCGCCCCTTAACATACCACCTTGGAAGAACTGAAAATTACAGGTCACTACAAGTATCTCTGAAAACAGCTACACAAACCCCTGAAGCTTGGGACAGTACATTCTCCACATTGGAAGGTCTGCTTCCCTTACCTTAACAAAGAGTTTAGAACTCAAGTAATTGGCCGGGATCATGAGCAAGAAGCGCAAAAAAGGTCAGACCATAGAATCTTACTTTGGCAAAAAAGAAGATCAAAATATACAACCAGAAGACAACAAAGTCAAACCTCCTACATCCAAAGCCTCCAAGAAAAATATGAATGAGTCCCAGGCCTTGGAAGAGCTCAAAAGGGATTTTGAGAAGCAAGTAAGAGAAGTAGAGGAAAAACTGGGAAGAGAAATGAGAGTGATGCAAGAAAATCACGAAAAACAAGTCAACAGCTTGCTAAAGGAGACCCAAAAAAATACTGAAGAAAATAACACCTTAAAAAATAGCCTAACCCAAATGGCAAAAGAGGTCCAAAAAGTCAATGAGGAGAAGAATGCCCTAAAAAGAAAAATTGGCCAAGTGGAAAAGGAAGTCCAAAAGCTTACTGAAGAAAATACTTCCTTAAAAATTAGAATAGAGCAATTGGAAGATAATGACTTTATGAGAAATCACGACAGAGTAGAACAAATCCAAAAGAATGAAAAATTAGAAAACAATGTGAAATATCTCATTGGAAAAACAACTGACCTGGAAAATAGATCCAGGAGAGAAATTTAAAAATTATTGGACTATCTGAAAGCCATGATCAAAAAAAGAGCCTAGACATCATCTTTCAAGAAATTATCAAGGAAAACTGCCCTGATATTTAGAACCAGAGGGCAAAATAGAAATTGAAAGAATCCACAGATCTCCTCCTGAAAGAGATCCCCAAAGAAAACTCCTAGGAATATTGTAGCCAAATTCCAGAGTTCCCAGGTCAAGGAGAAAATCTTACAAGCTGCCAGAAGGAAACAGTTCAAGTACTGTGGAAACACAATCAGGATAACACAAGATTCAGCATGTTCTACATTAAAGGACCGCAGGGCATGGAATATAATATTCTGGAGGGCAAAGGAGATAGGATTAGAACCAAGAATCACCTACCCAGCAAAACTGAGTATAATCCTTCAGGGGAAAAAATGGTCATTCAGTGAAATAGAGGACTTTCAAGCATTCTTGATGAAAAGACCAGAACTAAACAGAAAATTTGACTGTCAAATACAGGACTCCAGTGGAATATGAAGAGGTAAAGAGGAAAGAGAAATCATAAGAGACTTATTAAGATTGAACTGTTTACATTCCTGCATGGAAAGATGATATTTATAACTCATGAGTCCTTTGTCAGTATCAGGGTAGTTGGAGGAAAAAAAAATATATGTATGCATATGTAGATAGATAGATAGACGGCACAGGGTGAGTTGAAGATTAAGGGGTCATATCTGGAGAATAAAATTAAGGGATGAGGGAGGATTATACTCAGAGAAGAAGAAAGGGAGAGGTAGAATGGGGTAAATTCTCAGAAAAAAAAACAGAAAAGTCTCTTGCAGTGGATGGGAAATGGGGGAAGGCAAGAGGGAATGAGTGAATCTTATTTTCATAGGATTTGGCTTAAGGAGGGAATAATTCACACATTCAATTTGGTATGGAAATCTGTCTTACCCTACAGGAAAATAGGGGGAGAAGGGAACAAGAGAGCAGGGGGATGATAGAGAGGAGGGCAGATTGGGAAAGGGTGTAATCAGAAGTAAATACTTCTGAGGAGGGACAGGGTCAAAAGAAAGAATAGAATAAATGGGAGGGCAGGATAGGATTAAGGGAAATAGAGTTAGTTTTTCACAACATGTCTACTATGTACATGTTTTGCATAACTGCACATGTATAACCTATATTGAGTTGCTTGCCTTTTCAATGAGGGTGGGTGAGGAGGGAGGAAGAGAGAAAATTTGAAACCTAAAGTTTTAAAAACACATGTTTAAAAAAAATGTTTTCACATGCCACTGGGAAATAAGAAATACAGGAAATGGGGTACAGAAGTCTATCCTGCCCTATAGGAAAATAGAAGGGGAAGGGGATAAAAGAAGGGGAGAGAGATAGAAGAGAGGACAGACTAGGGGAAGGGATATTCAGAATGCATGCCATCTTGGGGTAGGGGGGGATGGGGTGAAAATTTGGAATTCAAAAACTTGTCGGAGTGAATGTTGAAAACTAAAAATAAATAAATTTATATTAAAAAATATAAAAAAGCAAGCATTTGGTGCCCATTGCTGTGATAACTAATAGAAATATAGATACAAGAATAAAAAAAGATAATCTCTTCCCTCAAGGAGCTTACATTCAAATGGAGATGAGAAGAGGTTTGGGGGGAATGGCAAAGTTCAGAGAGTTACTAGTGCAACATAAAAGGGAATGAAGACATGCTTGACATGAGTGTCCTCTTTAAATGGAAATTCAGGTTAAACCAACCAATCACAGGGATTGAAATTCATGGGTAGGGAGAACTTCCAAGGGAAAGAAATTTTATGGCATTAAGAAAGTCTGGAGAGTCAGAAGTGCAGGTTGGGGAGGAATGTCTTCAGCAAATATAGATATTTTTGTTCATTTTACTTATCTATATGCCTTTAGGTTCTGTTCTTCCTTTAAAAACACCATCTTATCAATTTTTTAGTCTTTTATTTTAAAATTTATTTTATTTTGTCAAATATTTCCAATTACATTTAAATTTTTAACTGTAATTTTCAAAAATTTTGAATTCCAAATTCTTTTTTCTTATTCACTTTCTTATCCTTGCTTGAGAAGGCTAGCAAGATGATATTGATTATATATCTGAAGGCTTTCCAAATTAGCAATGTTGCAAAAGAAAAGAGAAACAATCCAGGAAAAATAGTGAAAAAGCATGCTTCAGTCTGCACTCAGAGTTCATCAGTTCTGTCTCTGGAGGTGGATAGCATTTTCCATCATGAGGCTTTTGGATTGTCTTGGATCATTGTCTTTATTAGAATAGCTAAGTTTTTCACAGTTAATGATAATTACAATGTTGCTGTTACTATGTGCAATCTTCTGCTAGTTCTGCTCACTTCATTTTGCATCAGTTCATATAAAAATTCTGCTCATCTCATCTTACAGCACAATACTGTTCTATAACAATCGTATACAACAACATTTTCAGCCATTCCCCATTGATGAGTATCCCCTCAATTTCCAATTCTTTGCCACCACAAAAAGAGTTGTTATAAATATTTTTGTACATATAGGCCCTTTTCCTTTTCATTTTCCTTTTCCTTTTCCTTTTCCTTTTCCTTTTCTTTTCCTTTTCCTTTTCCTTTTATATCTTTGAGATACTGTCCTTCTACTACCATTTTTGGGTAAGAGGGTATACACAGTTTTATAGCCTTCTGGATATAGTTCCAAATTATTCTCCAGAATGGTTGGATCAATGCTCAACTCCACCAACAGGGCAGTATAACCGAATCTTTCAACATCCTCTCTAGCTTTAGTCACTTTCCTTATGTGTCACATTCACAAGTCTGATAGGTATTAGGTGGCATCTCAGTTGTTTTAATTGGCATTTCTCTAATGAGTAGTGATCTAGAGCATTTTATGTGATTGACAGCTTTGATTTCTTCTAAATACCACTTGTTCATATTTTTATACATTTGTCTCAGTTCCCTACATATGTGTGAAAAGAGGCCTTTATAATAGAAATTAGCTGTAAATTTCCCCCCAATTTTGCACTTTCCCTCTAATTTTACTGCATTAGTTTTATTTACATAAAACCTTTTAAATTTCATATATTCAAAATTATCTGTTTTACTTTCTGTGATCCTATTTCTTGTTTCATCACAAATTCTTCCCTTATCTATAAATCTGAAAAATACATTTTTCCATGCTCCACTAATTTACTTATGATACCATTCTTTATACCTAAAATGATTTAAATCTAAATCTAAATCATTTTGCCATTTTGACCTTATTGTGGCACATAATGTGAGATGTTGGTCTATGGGCAATTTCTACCAAACTACCTTCTAGTTTTTCTGGCAATTTTTGTCAAATGGTGAGTTTTTGTTTTCAAAGCTTGGATCTTTGGGATTATCAGATAATAGATTACTACAACTATTTACCACTGTGTTTTGTGTACCATTCTATTCTACTGCTCCACCACTCTATTTCTTTACCTGCAGTACAGGACAGGAGATATCCCAGCAAGCCAACACCAAGCCAGCAGCAAGATCCTGAGCCACAGGGTGGTGGGGCAGGCAAATGCCAACACCAGGACCCCAACCCACAATCCACCCCACCATGCCTCACTACACGCAGTGGAACCAGTATACACTAACTTAGAAAACCACCATGTGCTTCTCCTGGTGCTTCAGCACAACTCCAGGCTGGCAGACCTCCTCTAGCAGCCAAATATTCCAGTGCTTTAAAGTAGCCTGAGTGAGCAGGAGTCCTACAGGGGCCAGACTCCCCACCCCCACCCCTAGAGCTTCATTGTTGCTGACCCCAGCTCAGCACCATATAACCCGCCAGATCCTTACAGGCACCAGTTGACAGCACCTGATGCCTCAGCACACAAAGCCAGTGACCATGTCCCAGACTCCCCCAGCACAAGAAGCTTGGGTCAGTGCCCCCTGCACTCTAGCAGGAAAGCTCAACTTTAAAAGCTAGGACATAGGCAACTATCATGAGCAGAAAGCAGAAATGAACAATGACCAGAAAAGGATGTCCTCAGAAGAGGACAACATTGTCAATATTCCTACATCCAAAACCTCAAAGGGGAATATGAATTGTTCTCAAACCCAAAAAGCCTACTTGGAAGAACTAAAGAAGGATTTTAAAAGTCAAATAAGAGAGGTAGAAGAAAAATTGGGAAAGCAAATGAGAGGTGTGCAAGAGAAAGTCAATAGTTAGGAAAAGGAAGGACAAAAATTGATTGTAGAAAACAAGTCCTTAAAAAATACAATTGATTAGGTGGGGGAAAAAAGTATACTGAAGAAATCAACTCCTTAAAAAGTATAATTGGCCAAATGGAAAAGGGTGTACAAAATCTAACAGAAGGAAACAATTCATTAAAAATTAGAATTGGGCAAGTGGAAGCTAATGACTCTATGAGATATCAAGAGTCAGTCAAACAAAAACAAAAGAATGAAAAAATAATAGAAGAAAATGTAAAATACCTCATTGGTAAAACAACTGACCTGAAAAATAGATACAGGAAAGACAATTTAAAAATTATTGGTTTACCTGAAAACCATGATTAAAAAAAAAAAAAGAGCCTGCACAACGTCTTTCAGGAAATTATCAAGGAAAACTGTCCTAAGGTCCTAGAACCAGAAGGTAAAATAGTCATTGAAAGAATCCACTGATCACCTCCTGAAAGAGATCCCAAATTGAAAATACCAAGGAATATTGTAGCCAAATTCCAAAATTTCCAGTTCAAAGAGAAAATACTGCAAGCAGCCAGAAAAAAACAATTTCAATAACATGGAACCACAGTCAGGATTATGCAGGACCTTGCAGATTCTACATTAAAAGATCAGAGGGTGTGGAATATGATATTCCATAAAGCAAGAAGCTTGGATTACAATTAAATTGAGCATAATTTTTCAGGGGAGGAGGTGAATATGCAGTGAAATAGGGGACTTCCAAAACTCTCTGATGAAAAGACCAGAGCTTGACAGAAAATTTGATCTTCAAATACAAGAATCAAGAGAGGCCTAAAAAGGTAAAGAATAAAGAAAAAGAAACAACATGCTATTAACAAGGGCAAACTGTTTACATCCCTACAAGAGAAGATGACACTTGTAACTTTTGAGAACTGTGTAATTGTTACTACATTTAAAAGGGAGGGTGTACATAGACAGAGGGTGTGGCTATAAGTTGACTTTGATGTAATGGTAAAAAATATAATTAAAAGAGATTGTTCTGGGAGAAGAGGAAAGGAGGAGGCAGAGAAGGGGAAATTATATCACATGAAAAGGCACAAAAACCTATTACTGTAGAAGGAAAGAAGGGAGGGAGATGAGTATTGTTTGAATCTTACTCTCATCAGATTTGGCTCACAGAGTGAATAACCTAATCAGTTAGGTATAGAAATGTAACTTACCCTGTAAGAAGAGGGGAAAGAGGAAAGAAAAGAGGCTGATAGAAGGGAGGGCAGACTGAAGAAGGTGGTGGTCAAAAGCTAAACTCTAGTGAGGAAGCATAGAGAGAAAGACACAGACTGTGAACATGAATGGGATGAACTCTCCCATAAAACAGAAACAGATAGCAGAGTGCATTAAGAACCATAATCCTACACTGTGTTGTATAAAAACCTGGAAAAAACTTATGTGAACTGATGCTGAGTGAAATGAGCAGAACCGGAAGAACATTGTGTACAGTAACAACCACATTCTGTGATGACTGACTTAGCTCTTCCCAGCAATGATGCAAGGATCTTAGACAACTCTAAAAGACTCATGATGGAAAATATTATCCACATCCAGAGAAAGAACTTTAGAGTCTGAATGCAGATGGAAGCATACTATTTACTATCCTTTTCTTTTGTTGTTTTGTTTTGTTTCTTTTTTCTCATGGTTCCTCCCATTAGTTCTAATTCTTACTTACATCATGATTAATATGAAAATATGTTTAATGTGAATGAATAAGGTAAAGCCTATATCAGATTGCATGCCATCTTGGGGAGGAGAAAGGACAGGGATGGTGAGAAAATTTAAAACTCAAAACCTTATGGAAGTGAATATTGAAAACTAAAAATAAATTAATTATTAAAAAAATTAGCTTTAGGCTCCTCACAACAGGCTAGGAATCCACAGAGGCACTCCCAGCTTCCTACAGAGATCCTGGGATAGACAAAACACTGGGGATGACAGAATGGATGCATTCCTCCACCCCAAGCAATCTTTGAATACTCTCTGCCTTTCTTCCAAAGCATCTTGGCCCTGCTAAGCCTAAGTCTTCCCAAAACCAAGGCTGGCTATCTAAGAAGATGGAGCATCCTTGGCCAAATTTCATTAGGGACAGTGTAGCACTCCAGAATACAGAATCTGAGGCTAGTCCAGAGTAAACAGAGCCTCAACTCAAACTTAACAGAGTAAGCAGCTTCGGTGCATTCTATTTATTATCCAATGGGAGTACCAGTACCCTCAACCAAGGTGTTAGAGAAATGTTATAGGCAAAAATCCATCCCAAGAAGTCCTTGAAGCCTATGATTGGAGCCCAGCTCAGGAGTAACACCTGATTCCAGCCCTAAGAGAGGATAGGACCCCATGTGAAAACTAAAGAAAGGAAAGGTTCATGACACTTGCTACAAGAGGGAGCCCTAGGCAATATTCCACAATACTTTGAAGGAGGGGACTTGTCTTGCTCATTTTATTAAGTATTTCTGGACCAGCAATGCCCTGGCCAAGTGATTTAGTTGTAGATATTTATATAAATGCTCCCCCATCCCTCATAAGGAAACTAAGGAAAACTGTGACTATTATGAGGAAATGTGTTTGTTTGAAAGATTAGCCATGAGGCAGATAGCAATGCCACAAAAATCTAGTTAAAACCTCAGCAAAAAATGTCTTGGTTACTGGCACTACAGGAAGTAAATGAGTACTCAGAGGACATGAAACAGGAATTGCAAAATGTAAAAACTAGGGTGAAAAGCAATGCAAGGGAAATTGGCATCTTTAATTGACACTTTAATGGAGAGTGGAGGAACTCACTCCAGAATTGAATTCCCTGAATATAATAATAGGCCAGATTAAAAAAACATGCCCTACTCAAAAAGTATGAAAACAAAACCAAAAAGCTAAACAAACAAACAAGAAAATATAAGAAGCATACCAAATCATTTGATGTGGGAAACAGGTTATAGAGATAAAGTTTAATAATTATCAGACTCTGAAAATTATGATCAGAAAAAAATGTGAATGTCATATTTCAGAAAATTATAAATGAATCCAGAGCAAATTGAAAATAGAATCTGTTAGTCTCATCCAGAAATCTCAAAATGAAGACTCCAAGAGATATCTTAACCAATAACTCTAGCTTCCAAGTAAAAGAAAAAAAATACTATAATAACAAAAAACAAAAAGGAGTTTAAATGCTGAAAAGCCACAATAAGATTTCAGAAAACTTATCAGGTGTCATCATAAAGAAAAAAAATCTTGGGATGTGATATTCCCAAAGGCAAGGAAAAAATTTTATAACCAAGGATAAATTACCTGGTGAAACTAAATACAAGCCTTTGTGCGGTAGGAGTGGGCAATGGGCTTTTAATTGAATAATTTTCCAAGCTTTCCTGACAAAAAAAAATTACCAGGACTAAGTAAAAAATTGGAAACGGAAATCCACATGTAAAAAGAATGATAGAAAGGTATGCATTTGTATAACTTTGAAAGAGAGTATGTGACGATTAATTGTTTACATGTTAACAGGGGGATGAAAAACTAATGTCTTCTCAGAACCTTAAGAGTCTTCAGGGGTTATAGAGAAAAAATTAAAATGAGACAGGATCTGTGAATCAGTGGAAGGAAAAAAATAGGAGGGACAATGAACTATATCATATAGGAAAGGAGAGGAAAGGGAAGGGAAATCATTATTGCGGCATAAAAATGCATGAGATGAATCATATATATATATAGTATATATATATATATACGTATATACGTATATATACATATATATATACGTATATATATATACATATATATATATATGTATATATATGTATATATACATATATATATATATATATATGTATATATATATACATATATATATATAATATATATATATATATTATATATATATATATATATATATATAATATAATATATATATATATAATATATATACAGCCATGGTGGAATGGGTGGAGGGAATAGATTTACCATAAACCTCACTTTTATCTGAAAGGAAGACTGAATACAAATATATACATATATGCATGCATGCATACACACACACGCACACGAATGCACATAGCCAATCCTTAACTTTTGTGGGGGTAATGTTTCTAGAAAAAAGTGTAAATGTAAAAAACATGAATGTTGACACATTGAAACTATAGGAAACAGGGGTTAACTTCCTGCTACCACCAGAACCTATAATCTTTCACTACAGATTGCTGAAAGCACACTTTTCTCGTACAATTCTTAATAACAAAACATTAATTATGAAAATATTCACTTTTCCTAACACAGTAGCCATGAAACAACCCATAAAATTCAGTACAAAAAATAAAATTGGTAATTTTCAATACGTTTTTTCTTGCTAGTAATTCCCTAGAATTCTGTGACCTTTTATGCTAACATATATTAAAAAAAACCAAACCCGACCAACAAACTAAGCAATGCATCAATTTCAGACAATCTTCACTTTTCATAACATATGAAATCTACAGCACTATATATCAAATAAATACTGTACAGCAAATAAAATTCTTAAAACTGAAGCATTTTTTCACCTGAATCTTACCTTCCACTGTGTTAGATGGTGGTGTGAGGACTTGGTACTGTGTACTCTACTGTTGTAAATCTCTCTACTTGACAACTCTCTGAAAACCAAGAGACAGTTTCCTGGGACTTTAGTTGCTACTGTCCAAAGACTCTGAGACTGGTAAGGTTTCCACATCACTTCTGACATTCTGTCCTTCAAGGATGGTAAATTTCATTGTAGATCATGAAGGATACAGCAGCTTAAAATGGTCCATCATTGATGTCTGCTTCATGTACTGCCTGAGATCCTTAAGGGTCTCAGAGTATGGGAGCATAGCAGAGGGGAGTTGACATTTAACCCAGGGCTGTGATCAATGATGGGATCAGCAGCTTCAACGTCTCTAGCCAGCTGGTTGATTTCTCAGAAAGTGGCTGCAGACATTCTGCTACAAAATTTATCTGGTACCTTTATTTTCTCACTAAGCTGTATCACTTATTTTGCACACTTGATCTTAAAAGCTAAAGAATTTACATTTTGCTTTGGGGGCTTAATTACCACACAAAACTTGAATTTCAAAGGCAAATAACAAAAATATGTAATGAATCCATGTGGAACTCTTTACAGTGGTAAAATGAACAAGATCAGTAAAGTACCTAGTAGGATACCAGCCATACGTAAACTTGCACTCATCATGCTTCTCATTTTTTTCTCTATTTCACATAAAGTAAATGTGAGGGTTGCCAATTTGAAAGTGAAAATAAGGTTATTAACAAAATCACACAGATGTTTGAAGGTGAAAAATGTTGAGGCTTGACTATGTGTGTGTGTATGTATATATACACATGCATATATGTATGCACACATATATGTATATGTGTGTATATATGGGGGAGATCTCAGTATAGAAATTCATTAACCTCAAAATGGAAATAGGAGGGTCAGGGACAAATGAGGGAGGTTTAAATGGGTCTAAGAAAAAGGGCAGAATAGATAAGAGAATAATCATATGAACACCCATCTCAAATGCTGGATAGAAGAACATGAATGGAGGAGTAAAAGGAAAGGAAGAAGTCATAAAAACTTATGATCAAAGATGAGGTAAGGAGAAGAGGAAACAGGATGTTTCAATCAGATTACAAGTGTTAAGGACATAACACCTCTTTTTTTTTAAGGTGGGAGTAAAGAGAGGAGAGGATAAAAAATAAATGTATATTAAAAGTCATAAATGTGAATGTGAACTCATCCACAAAAAAGGAAAAGGATACCTGAACTGATTATTAAAAAATCTGACAATTTTGCTGTTTATAAGGAATATATGTAGAAGTTTGGAAGAGGGGAGGGATTGGAAGGAAAATTAAGATTTGGACATATTGACTTTAAGATGTCTGTAGGACATCCAATTGGAGATGTCCAATATGCAGTTGGAGATGTGAAAATATCAGTAGAGTAGTTATGGCTGGATAAGACAATTTGAAAATTATCAGCATAGAGCATTGAATCCGTGGTAGCTGATGTTATCATAAAGCAAAATAGTATGTTCTGCTTTTTTTAGTATATGTTATAGATTATACAGAAAAAAGAGAAGTGGGCACAGGAAAGAGTTTTGGTGGACACTGACAATTACCAGGTATCACCTGTGTGAAGATCTAGCAGTAGAGACTGAGAAGGAGAAACAATAAATAGGAAATCAATATTGGTCCTTAACAAATGTACCTAATAGCATAGCATCTAAATAGTGAAAGGAAAAAAAAATTGAATTGAAGGGAGAAATAGACAGTAAAACAGTAATAGTGAGGAAACTTACTGTACCCTGCTAAGACTTAGACAAATCTAAGTAAAAGTAGATATTAAAGACCTGAATAGAACTTTAGAAAAATTATAGATGATACATATCTGGTGATTACTGAATGAGGATAGAAAAGAATTTACACACACCTTTATAAAAATTGACCAGTTAGTGGCATAAAAACCTTACTAGGCAGGTGAAGGCAGCAGATGATGGGAGTAAATTTAAAGCCTGGGTTTGGCAGAGCAGGGCAAGATACTCAATGAAGGAGTAAGACATCCAAGAAAAGAGTGTCTTTGGTATGCATGGTAGAAAACTGGAGCCCTATAAAAAGGCCCTGGGAGAATTAAATCCAGATGACCACCTCCCAAAGAAGATTCCCAAAGCAGGCTAGACACCATACAGAGCCCCTGTTCATTCATTTTCTGAGTGTCTGCAGTTTGCACATAGTAGGATTTAATAAGATCAAAGATCTGGACCTGGAAGGGACCACAGAGTCTCTCTTACTTTCCCAATTTATTTATAGACGTGGAAACTATAACCCAAGGAGAGTAATTGACTTGCCAGAGTCTACACAGGAAGTGACAGTGGCAAGATTTGCCCCTAGGCTTTTTGACTCTAGAGCCGGTGATTTTTTCACTGTACTACTTGCAATGCCTCATTTCACAGACAGTGAAAATGAGCCCCAGGAAAGTTAAGTGAACTGCCCAAGGTCACACAGATTGCAAACATCAGAGGTGGGACTTGAACTCAGGTCCTTAGACTACAGAGCCAGTACTCTTTCTTTACTATACTGCCTCCCTGTTTGTTGAATTGAATTTGCTATGTGCTGCGGGAGGTACAGAGATTAATAAAACTTAGGTCTTACCATCACCAAGTATACAGTCTATGAGGTTCTTGTTTGTTTGTTTTGGTGAAACTCAGGACTAGGACTGATTTCATCTGTGTATGGAACTACTGCTGTGGAACCTCCCTCTATTAAGACAAATTAGCTACTCATCTGTAATTTATATTCTTTGAGAGTTAAGTTGAGCATTGAGAAATTAAGTGACTTGTCCAGTGTTGCATAGTCAGTACAGTATGTGTCAGAGGTAGGATGTGAACTTAGCTTTTTCTGATTCTGATATGGGTCCACCCATTTCCCCAATCATTATACCTCTATATAGTCTAGTAGGTCAAATACAAAAGAAAAATTGGAAACATAATTGAAGAGCAATAATCACTTCTGGTCAAGTTCTTTTTGGCAATAGCAGTTTCAGTTAAATGATGAGGTCAAAAGCCATTTTACAGAGAGATTAGAAAAGAGGGAGGGCAAAGGAAGTGGAGGCACTAATTAGATGGCTTTCTTAAGTGGCTTATCCATGAAAAGGAGGAAAGATATAAGATGATATGTAACAGAGATCGATAAATTGAGGGGTTTTTTGAGGATGAGATAGACAGAGGCATGTCTGTAGGTGGTAGGGAAGTAGCTAGTAGACAAGAAGAGAATGAGGATAAGTCACGGTAAGGATGATAAAGGGGCAATCTGCAGGAGAAGATGGAATGCAATGGGGTTATTTGTGCACATATTGGGGTTTACCTTGGCAAAGAGAAGGGTCACTTCTTCACGTGAAACAAGTGAAGGAGGAATTAGTGAAGGAAGGCATCTGAGTGGTGTGACATGAGGAGGAGAAAAAAATGGAGCTCTTGATGAATAACCTAATTTTTTTTCTTCGATAAAATATGAAGCAAGGTTCTCAGCTGAGAGGCTGAAAGGAGAGGAAGACGTGAAAGTTTTGAGGAGGCATGAAAAGTTGCTGTGAACAGAGTGAAAGAGTGCTCATTAGAACAGAGAATTGGCTAGATTAGCGTAAAAGGATTGCCTTGCAGCAGTAAGGACACAGTTGAGATTATTTAACATAAATGTGTAGTGATCCTAGTCATCATGGTTTTGTGATTTTCTCCATGTCCACTGAGCAACATTTTTGTAATTCTATTTTTCCACTTTCACTGACATCCAAGAGAGGAAGAATGTTGTGGAAAATACATTGGATTTGGAGTTAGAAGATCTGGGTTCAAATTCAGACACTGCTACACAAAGTCTACCTCTGTATCTTGGACAAGTGATAACTAGTTGAGTCTCCAGGTTGTTATCTATAAAATGAAGGCATTGAATTGGTGATTTCAGTGTCCTAGCTTTAAAGTCAATTATTTTGAGATACAATGCATAGTTTTATTTTTCTTCTATCATGTCTTTTCTATATTTTACACATATGTTGGGTGCATAGATTTTCCCCTGTAGTTGAAAGTTTGAAATTTTCAATTCTATCCCTCACTTCCAAGTACCAAAGCACTCTCAGACTTCATGCTCATTACTCAAAATCATCTCCTCTCTCAAATTTCTCCTTAAAACTTCTATGAATCATTTCATATGGAAGAAGCTGCCTGGAGGTCTTTTCTTAAAGACAGGGAGAGCAGGATGAATTTTTTTTAAAAAGGATAGAGTAAGATCTAAGAATATTATGGTAGGAAAAATAATCTCACCTTTCTCAGACTGATCTTTTCCTTTTGCTTTCATATTTTAATGAAAAATTAAATATATATATGTATATATGTATATGCATATATACATATATATACATACATATATATATTATATGTTGAAGTACAACAAGAATATTTCATTCCCTTAAAATAATGGTTATAAATTTAAAACAACATACCAGAAAATGTCACAATGAACTTTCTTCTCACCAAAATAGAGATAATAGTACTGTCTCCCACATGTATTTCAATGAATCTAGGAATATACAAATTGGAGAATGTTTTTAGGGTTATTTAAACTTGTTAGAAAAATAATGCAAGGCATAATCATTCACATCTTTTCAGACTCCATGCTTCTTTTGACCCTATAATAATTCATCATGGCTGGGTGTTTCTCATGACTGCTCAGATTCTAAATCTCTTCCCATAAAATGGGGACAATAAAGCTTTCAAGGAGTAAATTGAAGATGGCTAATTAGTTAATAATATATAGACATAAAATATAGAAAGTAAAATAAATCATTTAAATCAAAAGATTAAGGACTGGATATAGATTTAAAATGCCAACTTGTGGGGAAATTTTGTATTTCTATAATATTTAGCTCTTTTTATTATGTTTTTAAAAATATTATTGTTCTCTGTCCAGCAGTAAATTTTCTACATCACTGATATGGCTTATGGCACAAGATTTAAGATCCAAGCTTTCACAGCAGGTTGTATTGGCTCCAGATGATGCTAATATCAGAATGAAAGAAGAGCATTTTCAATGTGAAGTTTGATAATTTAATGGAACTATAACAACATTTCATCTTATTTTAACATTATATATCAAAATTCAGAATTGCAGAAAAATTATAAATAAAGGAATGGCTAAATGAATTATGGTAAATCATTAATGTAATGATGCTATAACGCAATTAAGATTGGCAAGGATGAAGAACACAGAGAATTTAGAAAAGCCTTATTGAAATAATGCAAAGAAATAAAGCAGACCCAGAACAGGATAACACACCCTAATTATAATCATATGAAGAAAAGTGAATGAGAAGGAATGGTTAAAACATTCTGATGGGGACTTAAAAAGGAATGACTGAAAATGTATTCTGATATCCTATGAATTAAGTAAATTTGTAAATTTTCTTTGTAAATCATTACTAAACAAGTCTAGATGGTACTAATGTCCAATATTGTTTCTAGTAATATATTTAATTTGTGTAGGCAGATAATAGGAATAAGAGGTTCTAGATAACCAGTAGAGAAAGATAATAACAAAGGGTGATGCTAGATGACCAGTGAAGACAATAGCAAAGAGTAATTGTAGGTGCTACACCCTATCACTATCAGCAAATCCTTATTAGTTAGAAAAGATAAAAAACTGTTTTAAAATTACATTTAAAAGCACATACCCACTTAACATGAATATTTTATTTATTTTTTCTCCTGAGAAATATCCAACTCCCAATTTAGGTGGGAGTCAGTGAAGTGAATCTAGATATACAATTTCCCTCCCACCTCTACACTCTTAATGAGAAGCAAAATGTTTACTATCTGCCTCTCTTTCCCTGACTGGTCTGATTCTCAGATAAAACCACTGAATCAAATGTATAAATATTGGCAGCTCTCAGGGTTGTGTTTCATCATGAGCCTAATGGCCATGGCAAAGAGCTTGCAAGCTCTTCCAAGAGAGCCTAGAGGGGCTTGTTTGGCAGAGTTCGAATCTCTGGTGAACAGCTGGCTGCAACACTGCTAAAAATAAATGTTAAATAAATTCTGACTTATTTAGAAATATGTGTCTGACTTTTCTATCACCCAGTGTCTTTGTACCTCCAACTGCTATGTAAGTGTCCACACATCAAAAATATCAGATCACAGTGTGAAGAATTCATTTGCTCCTACTTGTCCACCAAATCCTCATGATCTTGGGGATGCAAACTGAATGTAAACCCTCGCAATGTCCAAGTTTTGACAATCGCTTGGATGACTGGCATTCTATGATCTTTGTTTGAGCTTTGTGAAACAAAAAATTATTGCTATATCAAACTTCAAAAAGAAGTGGGGTGTGAAAGCATGCTAATTTTAAGATCATAACTATTGATTCTGGCTAAGAAATAATTTGAACAGAACAATACATTGGAGTAATTTTTTTTTCTGATTTGGTGAATCATGAGATTCTGACTAAAAAAATCAAAGTGTGTCTGTTTAATTTTTGCACATTTTTGTTGAAAAGATGCTGCACCTTTTTCTTTTAAACTGGCAAGGTAGTAGTTCTTGGAATCATAGATTTGAACTAGAAGGAATTCGGACCTCATTTATCTAATCCACTCTCATTTTTAGAGATGAAGAATCTGAAGCCCAGTAAATTAACTTGCCCAGAATCAGGATCTGAACCCAGAGTGTTTTAACTCTTAGACAGCAGCAACAATTCTTATTTCATTTCTTCTATGAATTGTAGCTGAATTTGTGTCCAAGCTGCACTTTTCTTTGAGACTTTGCTTGTAGATATTTTGGAGTCATTCTCTTCTTCTCAGCTTAAATCTTGAGTATCCTGTCCACTATAATAGCTTTATAAGGTATTGTTGTTTTGTTTCATTTTGTTTTCATTCTCATTCTTCAAGTATTTAGACTTTCTGTTAGGGCCAAACTCTGCATGCTTCTAGAGACAATGTCTGGATTGGTTGTTTTTTGCTTTCTTGGGCATATTTAGTATTATGTTATTTCAGTATCTCAGGAGCCATCTCCAGTTATCCTGATCTATATTTTGTCACTGAACTTCAGTTGGCTCTGGAGGTGAGAGTGAAGCTGGTGAATTTGCACAGCCCTCCCTCACTTAAATCCAATTCACTTGCAAGTCATGGCATCACCTTCCTGATGTCCTGGTCCTCTTCAAGAATGAAGGACAGACAACAACAACAACAATTCCAGTATCTTGGGACAGCTCAATCTGGGGATCTACATATTCTCAGTATTCCCAAAGGGATCTGATTCAGGGTAAAGTGAGATTGCTTCTCTCATGGCCTAAATTCTGCAAGCTCTTGATGTGGATTTGGATCCATGCAATACACCTGTGTGCTCTTCCCATTTGGATTATCAATAGACTGCTTCTGTCCTTAACTACTCTCAGTCAGCAGGAAAGTTCAGCTGGTTCAATATAATGGAACTGTAGTCTCCTCTCCCTGGTTATTCTGCAGCAGAGTTTAGAATGGGCTGGAGACTAGAGCTGAGACTGTGCTCTGCCCTTGGAGCCTGAGAGACACTACTGCTACTTGCTTCTGAACTGTGCCCTTGTTTGCTACCCAGCCTAGGACCTAAGACTGCTCATCATGCCAGAATCGCACTCCTGGGCACAAAATCCCATTTACAGTCTACCCAGATTGGTGACTCAGAACTGGGTAGTGAGGACTGAATTGCCAGTTGGCACCTGCTCCTCCTCTTGCTCCTGCACCAAGAACAAATTTAAGCTCCCTTTGCTGGATCTGGGACTGTTTGTTACTGTAGTGGATAGCCTCTCTGTCAGGTAGAGCACTCTGTACAATCCTAACCAGATCCCATCACCCTTGTGCACATACTTCTCTGTCTCCTTTTGATGAACTTGTCTAGAAAAATGACTCAATGCTTTTTTCTTGGATTTTCTGATCAGGATGCATTCTGGTACATTTTCAAGATCTTTTTAGATATTTTATTGTTGCAGAGGGAGATTTTGCTGCACTTCATATTGCTACTCCATGATTATGACTTTCTTCTGCATTTCACTCTTTCACAAATATGCACACTTTTATTAGGAAGAGTGAATATTCTAGGGCTCATGCATGAAGCACACACACTTGGGGAGATTTGTACCAAGATATTCACATGGATGGACAAACATGCAGGTAACACATAGGGCACACTGTAGAAGGGTTAACTTTCTTTAAGGCAGCAAAGCTGCTGATTTATATCTTCCTGTAATGATATTGTGCTGCTTTTTGTTTGGCATGGCCCTGGGACATACAGTGAGTATTACTTCTGTTTCAGCTAGTCTTAAACTCGGGTGCTATGTTTAAGGCCTATTACTTCTGTATTGATAGTCTTCTCTGGATGATTAGTTTAGTAGGTTCCTTCCTTTCAAAGAAAAGCTGTAGCTTTATTTCAGGAAATGTATCATTATCTCATTATATCTCAGTTATGCTCTAAGTTATTATCATTAAGACCACCTACTAATCTGTCCACAATCCACTGGAGGGCACTATGGTTAGCAGACTTCTTCTAGGCAGGGGACAGGTACAATTCTTTCAACCAGTGTCTATCAACCCCCACTCCTTAGCCAGGATTGCCAGAAAGTAGTAGGTATCCATGCAAAGATCAAATCTGCTTTTCAAACTCCTTTCTCCTCTATGATGTTTTTTTTTTTATTCCTCCAGTTCTTCTTTCTTCAATGAATAGTCAGAAACCAGTTTTATTTTGTCACATCCCCTGGCCTGTGGCAAGTATTCCTAGGGTCATACTTAAACAGAAAAGAAGAGATAAATGTAACTATGTTGAACCTTCTTCTCTTATATTTCCCTATTCCATGCAAATCACGAGGCCTTAACTATTTGGAGAAGACTGGAAAGGCTAATAATTTTTGATCCACTTTCCCAAGCACCTGATCTTTCTTCATTCTCTTCCAAGTAAATAATTCTCAATTCTAGAAGAAATGATACACAAAAGAACTCTTAATATACATTATTAGAATAATAAGAAATATCTAAACTTAACATATAACACAGACGCAAGAAATTATCACAACAGTTTAAGATAGTCACATTATTTTGGTATGCAATAAGCATGATCACTTACAAATAGAATATTTAGTACCTGATCAAGAATATATATATATATGGAGGCCGCTGGATGGCACAGTGGATAGAGCACCAGCCCTGGAGTCAGGGGGGCTTCAGTTCAAATCCAGCCTCAGACACTTGACACTTACTAGCTGTGTGACTCTGGGCAAGTCACTTAACCCCACTGTCTGGCAAAAAAAAAAAGACTATATATATGTGTGTGTATACACACACACACACACACACACACATACGCACACACACATATATACATATATATATACACACACATATATATACATATATTATATATATATATAATAACAGTATATACAGAGACCAAAATACATCTCAATAATATAAACATGCGTGTGTGTATAAATGCATATGTATGTATGAAACATATAATATACAAATACTAATATATAACATATTCATATATCTAGCAAATATATTTATTTCATATCATATATTATATACTATATGATAAATATAAATTATATTTCATACAATATGACTATGTAATACATATAACCACATAATTTGTTAACATAATACAAGCACATGCTATATATAATATAATATTAATCATTAATAAATTATGAATGACCAAATTTAGCACCTTTTGCAAAGATTTCTAATTCTCCTTGACATATTATATTTGGTGTATTTGCGTGTAGACACTTGAAGTCATGAGTTTTATTGCTGGATTCTTTTTTAGATTTTGTCTCATATGAATTTCCAAGGATTTCCACCATTCTTCTTCTTGAATTGAGGGTATTATCCATAGCATTTTGTTTGGTAGATTTAAATAGACTTTTTTTTCCATCTCCCTAATTTTTCGGTTACAGTCATACCAGATCAGTTGGAGACCTCTCTTGTTAACAGGCCATTTGGCTTGTACAGAACCCTGACAAAGTCTCAGAAGTTCATTAACTCTGGTTTTCAAGATCTACTGGAATCTGGTGGTAGTGTTTTATCTTGGCAATATTTTCATTTGTGTCTTGGACCCTGACCAGCTGGTCAAATGGGCCTGGGAAATTCTTCAGTACCTTTGGTAACACTGGTTCTTTTCTAAGTTGAAGAACTTTGCTAAGTTGAAGAAGGAGACAGAATTGCTATGGTATAGAATAGCTCAACCAAGATTATATGTGGATTCATATGAGGTGGAGACCATACTAGAATGGGTAATGCTTACATTGATGATAGACCTGCAATGAGTTTTTTTTTATATGTGCAAGGTGCTATTAGTATTTCATCTCTAGGTTATCTGCTCTGGAAGTCAATCTAGCAAACATCCCAAATCTTTTCACTGGATACCAGAGGCAGAAAAGGAATTCACTAAGCTCGAGCAGGTGAGCCTGCATCTTTATCTCTTCAAAATGTTATTAAGAATCACAGTGACCAAAGTATCCACCAAAACAGGGAGAATGATTTTCTCATAGGTCCCACCACCTTTCCTCATACGAATGTCTTGCTTATTCTTTTTCAAGTTGACTTTATCAGAAAGGAATTATATCATGTGGGAGGGGAAAGGTTGTTTTGAGGCACAGAAATGCTATCTTGAATGAGCCAGGTGCCCTATTCTTGTTCTGTAGCAAGGTTTATGAGACAACAGCTCTATGTGCTGAATATTGAAGCAAAAAGTATGGCAACAACATGTATACAGTTGTGTGTAGACTGTGCACAGTCTTGTTTCCTGCTCAATAAAGACTCTGTAGTGTCCTAAAGGCTGTCCCTGAGGATTGATGGCCAACAAAAAAATTACATCTTCGGTATTTCAAGTTCCAAGCCAAATTTGATGACGATAGGGGGCTGGCTGCCTTTTCCTAAGGGATGAGTCAGTTCTGTTTGTATGTATGTGTGTCCATAGAAAGATCTCCTTTCTGCAGCAACAAGTTCATTCTACAATGGAAAACTAGAACTAGCATCCCTCTACCCCTCTACCTGTTACAACCTCCATCCTTCCTGTGGAGAGGGAACATTCTTCGTTGAAAGGGAAGAAAGTCTGGGCACATGCCAGCTTTTAGGGCAGGAACTACAGGAACTCTTTGATGCACAGTTAATAAATTGTGTAGTCATTTAACATTGATTTTTAAGCTTATAAACCTGATAATAATAGGTAGTATTTATGCACTGCTTACTATGAGCCAATCCCTGTGCCCAACACCTTATAATTGTTGTCTCCTTTGATCATCACAATAACCCTTGGAGGTAGGTGCAGGTATTATCCCCATTTTACAGATGATATAACTGAGGCAAACAGAGCTTAAGAGACTTGTCTGGGGTCACACAGCTGTTAAGTGTCTGATGCTAGATTTAAATTCAGGTCTTCCTGACTCCAGGCCCAGTGTTCTATCCCATGTGCTTTATAGCTGCCTAAGGCTGCTTTGGTTCCACTCACAAATTTTGGCATACTGTATCATTATCATAACTTTAAAATATAATTGTTCTATGAGTTTTCTTTGAATTACTCATTCTTTAGCATTGCTATATCTTGCTTCTATTTAAGGTTAGATTTTTTTTCACATTTCCTTTGTTTTGTGTCTGTGTTATGGTTTATAAAAGATGTGTTCAGTACAATTTTCTGCATTTGTGCAGAAGTTCTTTATGAACTGCATGTGGTCAATTTTGGTAAAGGGTCAATACAAATGTTAATAGCTTAAAACTATACTAATTTTTTGGAAAATATATATACTTAAGATTTCAATTAAATAATCAATGATTTATTGTATCTATTTTCTGACATTTTGATTATATCCTAATTTAATTTCTTATGTAGATACTTTTATAAGTCTGATGGGACATGGATTTACTGTCTTTACCTTCCTGTCATATTTTCTTCGAAATTTTAGTTCCTATATGATTTTTCTCATGCATGTACCTATACACACATGCACATATACACACAAATACATGCATGTACACAGTTATGCACACATATTTGAATACATTTAGATGCATTTGTATTGTGTGTGAATGTAAGTGTATATGTATGCAGATACATGCATGTATGAACATATGTATAAAACATATACATGCATGCATCCATCCTGTAATATTTAGTCAATATAGATGTGTGTATATTTGTGTACCAAATAGTATAGGGGAAATGTAGATATGTTTGTATGCATGTTTACATGTATACACAAACATACATGCATATATTTTTGTTTAGTCACTTTTCAGTCACATCCAGTGCTTCATGAACCCTTTTGGGGTTTTCTTGGCAATGATACTGGAGGGGTTTGATATTTTCTGCTCCAGCTCATTTTGCAGATGAGGAGCTGAGGCAAACACAGTTAAGTGACTTGCCTGGAGTCACCCAGCTTGTAAATGTCTGAGACCAGACATGAACTCAGGAAGATGAGTCTTCCTAACTTCAGGCCTGGCACTATTCTGTCCTCTATCCACTGTACTACCTAGCTGCCTGTATGTGTGTATGCATGTATATGTGTGCATTACATGTGTAAATATACACATGTTTTATGTATACGTATGTACACACACACGTATACATATATATATACAAGCACATATACATATACTTATATGTAAATAAACATATACCCATGCATATGTACATATATTTGATATTGATACTGTTTTATTGACTATGGTGATTGCTTCATCTCTTAGCCATGTCATTTTTTCCTTAAAATATGATTGATACAACTTTATCTGAAGCATAATAAATTCTTTTATAATTCCATATTTTAACTCTGTGTGAAGCTTTTTTCCTTTAAGCATGCTTTTTGTAAGCAACCAATTGTTGCATTTTGTATATAATTTATTATGTCATTCTTATGGATAAGCTCATCATTTTAGGCTATCTCATGTTTTTTGATTATTTATACCCCCACTATTAAATCATGCTATTTAATAGCTAATAATAATAAGATATATATATGGGCCAGGCACTGTGCTAAGCACTTTACAAGTAGTATTTCTTTTGATCCTTACAACAACTCTGCAAGTAGGTACTATTATAATCCCCTTTTATACATAAGGAAACCAAGACAAATTAGTTAAATGACTTGCTGAGGGTCCCACAGCTAGTAAGTATTTGAGGCTGGATTTCAACTTAGGTCTTTATGACAACAGACCTAAAACTTTATCCACTGAGCCACTTCCTCAATGTCCTTATAGAAAGCAAAAAGAAATGTCTGAGAGGCAGTAAAAAGGAACAAACACTAGACAATTGTAGTTTATATTGCATAACATATTCTAATCTCAGTCTTCTACCCTCTCCTTTTTTATCAAGCTCTTAATCATTGGATCTTTCCTTTTCTTTTTCATTTTTCCTTGTCAAAATTAATCCTCCTTAGATGTGTTTGTTTGCTTATTTTGCATATGACCATTTTCTTCCTAGCTTTCTCTTCCCTTTCATCTTACTCTGCTAATGCCAGCCTAGTCCCTTGTTTATAGACTTCTATTTCTATCACTTTTTTCTCTTAACATTTCCTTGCCCAGCTCAGATAAGAATGAGAATCTTGACCTCCCTGTTTCCTCTGCTTCTATGTTCCCATTTAAATGATCTTTTCCTGTGGTTTGCCAATTAAAAGAGATATTATATACTTTTTGTCTCCTTTCCACTTCTTCCCTATGACATTATATTTGGCTTGCTTTTTTGGACACACCACCTACGAAGTGTCTCTTTATTCCATTGCTGACCCTTAGAAGTGCTGGTATTCCAAAGGGTGTTTATGAGTTACAAGTCCTATTAAAACCCTGGTTTGTTTCCCTTAGAGTATCATGTTCAGCTTTGCAGAGTAATTTATTCTTGAACATAGGTCTATTTTTTTTTTATTTCTCACAATCTTTCCTCAAAGTCCTATTGTAGAACTACATGATGAATAGGTGTCCCTTTTCCTGCTTCTATGAAAGGTTCTACCATATTTAACAGTCTTATGTTGTTCAATGTTTTCACTCACGTCTGACTCTTTGTGACCCTATTTGGAGTTTTCTTGGCAGAGACACTGGAGTGGTTTATCATTTCCTTCTCCAAATCATTTTACAGATGAGGAAACTGAGGGAAACTGGGTTAATTGACTTGCTCAAGGTCAAATATATAGTAATAGCTATCTGAGGCCAGATCTGAATTTAGGTCTTCCTGACTCCAGGCCTGACACTCTATCTACTGTTCCACTTGGTGACTAAAAATTTTCCTTTTCTCACCTCTATGAAAGATTGAGGTCATGGTATGATTTCAACAATTTACAAAGTAGTGGGCCTACAGAAAAACTCATCAATATTAGACTGGCCCCTTTGTGATGAGTGCTTTGGCCATCCCAACATATTAAATAAGGAAAAAAACATAAAATTATTCTCAGTCTGAAGTAGCCCCCATATACTTCTGCTATTATCAACATCAGTGATGGGAAATGAGAGAACTAAACATCGTAGAGATTGCAGACCATCTGTGAATTTTAAATTTGCTTTTGTTATTCTAAATATAAGATTTATGACCGATGAGTAGGCACACTACTGGAGAAACTGAGTTATAATCATTTTGACATTTTCACAATAAAGAAAACTAGAAGAAATAAGAAAGTTGTGGTTAAATAGAAGACTTGGAGAGGTAAATAAAGGAGTTGAACAAATTCACATCTAAAATGTTTATTAACCACTTATTCTCTTTCAGGCACTGTGAAATACAAATACGAGCAAAAGAAAGGCAATTCCTACCTTCAAGGAGTTTACATTATTTTTATTGTTATTTACTTTGTAAAGGAGTTTATATTCTAATTGAGAAAAACAACACATAAAATGAAACAGAAAAATGTGGATTTTGGGGAAGTTTCCACATAGTAGTGGGGTATAGATGCAAAGTCTATACAGTCAGGAATGGAGCCTTTAGAGAAGTGAGCTATGGCTATATTGGTTATTTCTTCAAATGGAGATTCTCATCAGGAACTCACAATTTGTTTTATCATGTTCCCAAAGACAAGAAGAAACCTCATTTATTGATAAATTGATCATTTTATATTATAGTGCTTATGATTAATATTTGCAAAAATACCACAATGAAAATAATTGTACTATCCTTTGCAGAGAACAGCGAAAAATTCTATGATTAATCCAAAAATACCCTCTAAATTAAGTGAACATATAGTTAGATACATGGTGATTTCAGTGTAAAGTTATCTTCCACGTCAAATCTTAAAGGTTCCATCACCATGACATCTCTTACATATATCTCCTTTTCTGCATTCACATGGCCCCCACTCTAGTCCCTGCTCTCAAATAACATACACACTAGTGTGGATTACAACATGTACAAAAAGAAATTTCATATTAAAATTTAACCAATGTAAATAAATTGCTATATCATTGAGATCAAAAAATTTCCTTGGTCAACACTTGACTTAATCAGAGATGTGGGGACTAAGAACAACACTGGTTTATAAAATCTTATATTGAAGAATGTTAGAGGATTATTACTTCATCAAGAAAGGCAGCTGCAAGTATCTGGCTTCTAACTGAAGAATACCTATTTTTAAGTACCACTTCTGACATGCTAATTGTATCTGGGCAAGTCATCATTTAACCTCACAGGGCTCCAGGCAACTCTCTAAAACTATAGTTGCAAAGAAGATGCCAATCAGTATTGATCAAGGGAATCCCTCACCTAGAGCTCCTCTCATAAATGATAGATTGTGTCCTAAAATGACCTTACCAAATAGAAGGAAGCTAAACCATTTTGAAGAAAGCTAGATAAGAGACCCAACTATGCAAAGTCATCCCCAAGGCTATTAAGGATAAAAGGGGAAGTGTCACAACATGCAGAAAAAATGTAAAAGATTTGCAAAGATTTTTAAAACAAACTTTTTTTTTTTCATCATCAAGGAGAGGAAAAACCTCACAATTTGACTCACATATAATTTCTAGGATATTGTTATAGAGAAGGTAAGAATGGTCACAAAGAGAACAAAGATGGAAAAAAGTGGCAAAAACAGTAGTGTAAAGAATTCACACAGCATTTGAAAAAGAAAATGATAAATCGTTAGAAAAATATCTCAGAATTTATTAATATCAAAAACATAACAAAAAGAACATCGACATCTACCAAACCTATATGCTTACCTATAAGTCTTCCTTTCCATCAAAACATACTTACAGGATTATACATTTAGAGCTAGAAAAGACCTAGGCCAAGCCCTTCATTTTACATATTAGGAAAATAAGGCCAGAGATTTTATCATTTAGAAGATGGAGTTGTACTAGATAATAAAATATTATGAGAGTAATCTACATATGCAGCAAGGGCATTATTGTTGAGGTTTTAGTTTAATATAGGCATATATGTAAAAGTATTGTTCTACAACATACCATATCTTTATCAAAAGGGACTGATGGAGAGAATATAGATTCTTACTATACTTATTTTTTTTAATGCATTTGATAGTAGAATAAAATACTAAATATAATGTCTTTATGAATTCTGTCTCAACAAGATGTTTTCTATTCATACATTAAAATTATTCAAGATCCCCTAAATGACAGAATCAGGAGAACATTATACACAGTAGCAGCAGTACTGTAATGATGATCAACTTTGAAAGACAGCTACTCTGATCAAGACAATGATCCAATTCCAAAAGACCCATGATGAAAAATGCTATCTACCTCCAGAAAGAGAACTGAGTGCAAATGAAAACATACTTTTTAAACTTTATTTTTCTTGCTTGTTCTGTGTGTTTTTTTGCAACATGGCTAATATAGAATCCTATTTTGCATCACTCCAGATATATAATTGCTATTACATTGCTTGTCTTCTCATTGGGTGGGGGAAGGGCTAAAGGGTGGAAGAGAATTTGGAACTCAAAATTTTGAGAAATGAATGTTAAAATAAAAATGTAATCATGAAATAGTTAATAAAGTAAATATAGTTAAAAATAAAAATAATTAATAGTAAAAATAAACTGTCACAACAACAAAAGATTCCCTTGATGATATAAAAACTAAGATAATCTTGTTAGAACACTCTCTGTTCATTAATATCAGATAAGTCATGGAATAGGCAGATGTTTGCTTGCCAAAAGTGTTCATTACTGTCATGATTGAGAAATGGAATTGTCAAAATTTTAGAGGGATTATTTATAAATGGTAAGATTCTCCAGATTACTCTATGTGTAGAAGACTTAGCATTGTTTGAAACAGATCCTGGAATATTTATTTCCTGTAAGAGATTTCTAACTACCCAAAGAGTTTGGTCTACACATCCACATAGGAGATCCAAAGTGGATAAAGAATGACTCCTGTCTAAATTATACATAGTATTATAAGTTATAGAACTGGTCCATCAATATGTAAACATTGATTAAACAGTACACATGCACTAGGAGTTGGGTCCTAAATACAAGAGGAAGAATTTGTGATGGATTGCCTTGAGTAGATTGTGAAGTTCTTTTCATGATCCAAAATTTCTCCCAAAAAACAACAACAGCAAACAAACAACAACAACAACAACAACAACAAAAGACCAAACCTCCTTTGTTGGGAGTTTTATATCTGTCCATTTTTTTTTTCATTCTCTGTTGTCTCTAGTCCTACCCAGGCTTAATTTCTGAACTTTCTCCATGTTCAGGGTTGGAAGTGCTTTCTTTAAATTACTTTTGACAAAGTGTTCCTCTTAAAATGTCTAGCTAAGTTTCATTCCCTGCCTACTGTTACTTTCTAACTTCTCTTGCTTGTACAAATGCTGTAGTGATAGCCACGAAAAGCCCTTCAGGTCAAGAACAGGGGTGGAAAGCAAGGATCTAATAGGTTCTACAAGAAGCTCTCTGAATTCTTACTGTGGAAATCCGAGCTTTCAGTGATGAGCCTTTGCCCACAATACAGAGCCCATGGAGCCCTATGGTCTTAGCACAGAGTTTTTAGACCTCAGTCCCAAGCACTTACCCTCAGTTCTCATCACGATGCCCCCAGCCTCAAGCCCAGAATTTTGCTTTTCAGTGCTGAGCAATCAGTATCTGGCACCAAGGCCACCCCCCCCTGCCCCCGCACCCTTTACCATGGAGACCTCATCTCCCGGGCCCTAGTACAGAAGTCCCACCCTTGGGAAGCCTTCTGCTATTAGTATGGAACCTGATGCATATTGCCCTTCATCTTCAATAAAGAGTCCTAAGACTTTCGTGCATAGGCACCCCCGCCGCTATGCATACACCTTCAGTGTGGAAACCTCAGCTCTTAGCATGTAGCCCTCTAATCTGTAGCCAAATGGTTTCATCTTTCAGTTTCCAACAGAGAGCCAGCATCCATTCCCATAGGGTAGGGATTAAAGGGTGAAGTTTAGGAATATGGTGAGTGGAGAATAGTGTAACTCTATGTTAATTTACTTGTTACCATTTTTATAGGAATTACCTTGTTTCAATTTTTGTTTTATTCTTTTGTTTTTGTTGATATTGTTGTTCAATTTTTTCATTCATCTTCAACTCTTTGTGACCCCATCTAGGGTTTTCTTGACAAAGATGCTTGTCATTTCCTTCTCTAGCTCATTTTACAGGTGGGGAAACTGAGGTAAACAGGGTTAAGTGACCTGCCCAGAGACACACAGCTAGTGAGTGTCTGAGGCTGGATTTGAATCAGGTCTTCCTGATCTAGGCCTGGTACTCCATCCAACGTACCAGCTAGCTGCTCCTCTGTTCTTTCAGTGAATATATTACTACATTTACATAGTATTTTTAGAGGTGGGTAGAGAGATGTATTTGACTGAATTTTTTTGCTCTACTCTCTTAAACCAGAAGTCTCCTCCCCCCCATGCCTTCTCGTACTATATTATTCTTGGCTATGTTTTCCACAAATAAATATTTTCCATTTAAGATCCACCCAACATTTTGAAAGATTTCATCTGGTTCTTTTAATATCCTAGTGGTACTAATGCAGCATAAGCTGATTATCCACTTTACTTTTACTTTATACAATTTCACTTTTTTCCACTAATCATACATATCCTTGGCATGTCTTTGAAGCAATTTCAAATTATCATTAGTAACGCTGACATGGCACTATTAGATCTAATACGTCAGCCAAAGATACAGGGTGACTACATCCAAATCCAGCTTTAGCATGTCTCCCATACAGAAAGCATGATCAGTCTTCAGCAGGCCATCATATCTCCCATCATAATTCTGACATATCAACTGATGAAGGTTCACATGAAATCTTAGCTTTAACCTTATCTGTTTTTCCCAGAGTGTTGGTGGCCATATATGAAATATGATGTTTGCTAGCATGCCCCATTATACAATGCACATGCCCAGACCAAGGATTTCATGAGGGGAACTGGTGGGGGGGGGGGAGCAGCACCAAGATTTGAAGCTCATCTCCATCTCTTTGTGGGGTATGATGTGTG
Organism: Phascolarctos cinereus; assembly: GCF_003287225.1. NCBI lineage: Eukaryota > Metazoa > Chordata > Mammalia > Diprotodontia > Phascolarctidae > Phascolarctos > Phascolarctos cinereus. The sequence continues at coordinate 599,463,241 of NW_027555847.1, read as the reverse complement.
ATTTTACCACCCCAGAAGCATGATGCCACTCCGTTTGTTGTGGGTGCTATAATCAAAGTAGTTCATTCCTCCTTTGTCCTTTCCTCCCCAGCAACATTGAAGAAAAAGTCTGTCTATAAAAGACATTTTCCCATTCCTATCTTTCTCGCACCCCCATATCATCTCCAGTTAAGAGTCCCAGATTATCTGTCATTTTTGAAATATATTTTTCACAGGTCTCTAAGTAAAAACTTGCATTTCTATGGCATAGTACCCAAAATCTAATAGACAGACCATCATAGAACTGGACCCAACCTGATTTCACAAACAAGATTCTATTATAAAAACATGGTTTACTAGTCTACCACAAACATGTCTTTTTTATATTTTTCATCATATCTTTAACTTTATTTTCTCTGAAGTGTTTATTTGTTTTAGCATTCATTTTTAAACATTTTGAGTTCCAAATTCCCTCCCCCTCTCCAGTCCCTCCTCCACCCATTGAGAAGGCAAGCAATATGACATCAATTATACACATAAGATCATGCAAAACATATTTCTGTATTAGCCAAAACATAGTTTAAAAAACGGAAAGTATAGTTTTCATCTTTAGATAGTTCCTGAATTTATCCTACCTGCCATGGTAGTTTCTACCATCAATGCCTGATGGAGACAGAGTCAATTCAATGTAAATTACAAATTATGCTGTATGCCAATCATCCTTAAGGAAGCTCTTAGATATTGGAAATTAGAACTGACTGGTCATCAGAAACTTTTTCTTGTATGCCAAGTGTTTTTAACTTGGAGACCGCATAATTGGATGTATTATAGGGTATTTGTGATCTTAGATAGGAAAAAAATTCACTTTTAATTTCTCTAATCTCTAAATGAACTTGAAGATTCTCTTCAATTATTTAGAAACATAAGTCACAGAAAGGGTCTATTAGCTTCACCAGAATGCCAAAAGGTCCATCACACACACACACACACACACACACACACACACAATGTAAAGAATCTTCACTATGGATGCTCCAAGAAATTGCCAAATGAGGTGGTACACACTGTCTCAGCCCTGTATTCAGCTTTGGAGCTTCCTGGTGGAAAGTATTCAACTTACTGCATTTCCATTGAAGGAGTTATTGTAAGGAGTTCATATTGATCCCAAACTTTGTTCAATAAGTGCTTCATGTCTTCCATTTATTTGAATAGCCAGAAGATATATGTAATCTGAGAGGTCCTGGCCATATAGAACTTCACAGATTATCAAAGTTAAAAAATGACATGTTGCCTTTAATAACCAAAAGATGCAAAAGGCTTTGGGTTCAAGGGGAGAATTTGGAAAATATGAATGATCCCTTGATAGACCTAAAGGGCTTTGGGACTAAAGGGAGAACTTGGTAGCTGTGTGAAGCCAAGCTTGATGGACCAGAAGATCTAGTTCCTAGAGAAGAATTTGGGAGCTACAGGTGAACACACTTCCCTGAAGAGCATTGGCTCCAAGGGGAGAACTTGGGAGCTATTTGAATCTAGGTTTGATAGACCCGAAGAATTTTGATCCAAGGGGAGTGCTGTATATAAAGAGGTTTTGTCTCAGGTTGTCTCCTTATACAAGCCAAATAATTAACTGCTGATGTTTCATGCTTCCTTCCTCATGGATTTGATCTAACCTTTTTGTGGGGCCTCCTTCTAGCTTTGCACCTTTTGCTTCTGGTCTCAGTGTGCTCCTTGCTTACCCCTCACAAACTGGTCATTTTTGTGGACTCCTGGTTTTGACCTTGGAGTGGTTGTATTTCAGATCAGACTATGCCCTTATGACCCCAGGAGTCTTCTTTCCTTCAGTATTGTTTTTTTTGTTTCTATTCTCTGGCATGCTTCTGTTTTCATTCCCTCTTTTAATCCTTCCTCCCCATCCCACAATGTTGGAGACAGGGGCCTGGGAGGCAGAAAAGAAATTTGTATACTATTTGTGTTGATTTCCTTTAGCTCTAATATTTGTGATTCAATCTCTTATAGTTGGAGAAGTCACTACATGTGAGAGAATTTTAGCTAATACTGACCTAAGCCAGATTTAAAATGCTATAAACAATAAAAACCATAAAATACTCTGACCTATTCAGACAGCTAACTTTAACTGAGACATTTTATTTTATATGTTTATAGTAAAATCCTACATTTTTCATACAAAGTAATAGAAATGTGTAATTAAATTGTGGCGAATGTGTAAGATTCCGCACACATACTTCACAATGCATATTTGAGGCTGAAGCCATTTTTTAAAAGATTGAAAACATAATGAATACATTCAAGATCCAACAAATGGTACCTAATGGACTATGTCTTCATTTGACAGCATGATCTAAAGGATGTTCAGACTATAATAGCAATGATATGCTTGATAAACTGGGATTTCAGTCTCACTACCAACGGTACAACAAAAGGTTGAGTTAGACCAATTATGTGTTTCCTTTAAATGAAGCTGACTATAAAACATTATATAGTATTATCACCACTAAGCCCTCCTCTTTTCCCCTTGATAACCAAACCTTGCTGCACCATTTAAAACTGTCTATCAAAGAAAATAGGCAACTCTTAAAGAGATTAGGAGTAAAGAAGGTTTCCATGGAATATGTCACAATTGCCTGTTAGGAGATCTGACTTAGAAGACTGGGATACCTTATAAAATGGGGGATCACTGAATCTAAGAAGTTATGTCTTTGTAGACCGTAAGGAAGGGAAGAGAGTTACAACAGAAATTCAATGGGAATAGAATTAATTTAGAAACCTTGTGGTACAGTTTAAGGGAAAGTGTTATTGCAAGCAAAAACTCTGAGTTCAAGCTTTGATTTTTTAATGTAGCTGTTTGGAGACATCATGTAAATCAGTTACCCAGAGACAACTCTTGTTGTCTCTAATCCATTCAAATTGGTCAAACTTTCCTGATGAGATCATTCCTGTGATTTTAAAATTGCTTCCTTGTGTTATCATTAGGGCAGCTAGGTGATGCAATGAATAGAGTGCCAATCCTGGAGTCAGGAGGACCTGAAATTTGACCTGAAATTTGACCTCAGACACTTACTAACTGTTGCTTATTAATGTTTATCCTTCATTCTCGAAGAGGACCTCAACATCAAGGAGGTGATGCCATGATATGCAAGTGACTTGGATTTAAGTGAGGGAGGGCTGTGCAAAGTCACCAGCCTCACTTTCTCCTTCAGAGCCATCTGGGTCCAGTGGTTAGATGTAGATCAGGACAACTGGAGATGGTCCAGGATGCAGTGGGGGACATCAGCCTTTTCAAGCTAAGATCTTCAACAGGTCTTAGTTTGACTGGGGCAACACCCTTTCAATCATTAAAGCTTAATAAGAAATGAGGCAGAGAATGGCCTCTTAAAAAAAAAAGTCACTTAGCCCTGTTTGCCTCAGTTCCTTATCAGTAAAATAAGCTGGGGAAAGAAATAGCAAACCACTCCAATATCTCTGCCAAAAAAACTCCAAATGGAATCACAAAGGATTGGACACAACTGAAACTACTGAACAACAACAATAATTGTTATCATTAGAGGTTTCAATATCTAACTGTATTGGAAACTAAAACTCAACTGTGGTCCACTTTACATTTATCTGTATACATCTGAGAGCTTTATTCCTGACTCTTTCCTTATATCCTGTATTTTGCAAATTATGAGGTATCTCTTTCTACCTAGTTCGTAACTAGAAAAGCAGCATGGGGTGGTGGAAAGAATGCTAGTCTCAGTCAAAATGACTTAGGTTCAAGTCTAGTCGCTAGCACATACTGGCTGCTTGACCCTGGTAAAGTGATTTCATCTGCCAATGCCATGAGCAACTTTCTAATAATTCCTAGCATTTACAAAGTGCTTTAAGATTTTCAAAGTATTTTACAAATATTATTTTATTTTATCCCACAACAGCTCTGGGAGGTAGGATATTTATTGTTCCATTTTATAGATGAAGAAACTGGGACAGGTGGAGGTTAAGAGACTCACTCAGGAATACACAGCTAATAAGTGTCTAAGGCCTCATTTGAATTCAGGATTGCAGTCCATCCATCATGACACCTAACTGCCTCCAACTTTTTTTAATATCATAAGTTCTACAGCAGGTGTTAATCATCACTAATAGAAGGCACTTACTCACAGAGAATTCAATTTACAAATGAAATAGTAGATACAATACAAAGCATTGAAGATTCTCTCTGTTACCTAGCTTAGGGATTAGAAACTGAAAGTTTTTTCTCCCTTCATTTGCAACTAGGTGTCACAGAAGATAAAGTATTAGATCTGAAGTCAAAAGGACCTGAGTTCAAATCCAGCCTCTGATACTAGCTGTGTGACTTTGGACAAGTCACTTAACTTCCACCTACCTCAGTTTTCTCATCTGTAAGACTTCCTACCTTGCAGGGGTTTTTTGAAGAAAACAATGAGATGATATTGATAGAGAACTTTGCAGATCTCAAATCACTGCTACATATTAAGCTCTGCCCTCAAGGAGCTTATGTTCTAAAGTGGGAAGAGAACATGCAAAAAGGACCTGAAATTGAGGTAAGAGTTGATGAAGGTATTGGTTGTTGGGACATGGTTTTGAAGTCCAGAAAAGTCAGGAGTAGAGCTGAGTGGGGAATGAAGTTTGTCTAGACTGGGATTATACATTTTTATCAGGTTCTGTTTTGTTTTGTTTTTTGTTTTCAGTATAGCTTGAGGAAAATACTATCTGTGCTACTAACGTCTTTTATTTTTTTGCCCCAAACTATGTAACATTTATTCATACTTTCTAGATTCATTCTAGTCTATTGTTTGTCATTACAGGAATGACCAGAAGTGGGTATTCATCTTCAGCTCTGACAAATTTTGGGAGGTTTTCCATCCCATCATGGATACATCCTTGAGAAAAGCAACAAACACTTTTGTTAGCCTCAAGTCAACAGACAATTGCCTCAGTAGGCCCAGTGAGAAATAATACCTAATAATAATAAAGTATTTTTGTAGCACTTTAAGGTTTTTTAAAAATATTTTAGACAAATGCTAAAACTTAAAAAGAAAAGAAAAACATGTTATAAACATAAATATTGAACTTAAATATAAACCAAGAAATAAAAAATCACATGCATAGCAGAACTTAGGAGAGAATTAAGAATATGTAGCAATACCTTTCCATTTTAAGAAAGCCAAGATACTAAATACTATGTATTATGTTGAAAGCTGTCCATCTTTTCTTTGCTTCCTTGTAGATCTTCTTTTGTTCTCTGTTGTACACTTTTTACTTAGTTCTTTTTTTGCCTTCTTCCCCCCTCCCCTCATCCCAAGACTACAATTAAGCATGGCCATATTTACATATAGATATTGATATATGCATACACATATACATATATAAATATGCATACATATATACATATGTATCAACATATATATCAACATGTATTTTCCCTAAGAGATTCTACTCCTCATCTTTGTTTTTATTTTTGTGCATAACTCTTTTTTCCTATCTCTCCTAACTCCCCTACTTCTACCCTCTACCCTCTACCTTGCCCTTATTGTTTAACCTATCCCCACCTCCAGCTATCCCTCTCTTATCCATTTCCCTAAATCTAAACACCTTTTTGTACACCCCTTTGCTCAATTCCTTCACCCTCCCCACTAAAGATCCCTCCCTTATCCTCCCTAGAATCTCTCCTGTATACTCCAGTTCCCATTGATCTAAACAGCCTTCTATATCCTAGTTCTAACCTATTCCATCACCCTCCCCTCCAAAGGTTTACAGAACTAACAGCGCCTCCTCCCCATCTAATTCCTCCGTATTGGATCTTCCTCTTGACTCTCATTTGTAAAAGATAATTACTCTTTTAGCTGTTCTTGAATATTTTTACTATTTGAAGTCATATTATACTCAGATCTACCCAAATCTTTCTTATAAGCTACCTAATTACTAATAACAATCTTAGACATAGATTTTATATTTTACATACATAAAAGCTAAACATTCTATACCTTTTGAATTCCTTGTAATTTGTCATTGGGATATATTTCATATTTCTCTTGGCTGTTGTATATCAAATCTTCTATTAAGTCCAGGTTTTTTTTTAATTAATTTATTTTGAATTATCAACAATCACTTCCATAAGCTTTTGAGTTTTAAATTTTTCTCCCCTTCCCTCCCCATCTCCTTCCCCAAGATGGCACACAATCTGATATAGGCTATACATGTACATTCCTATTAAACATATTTTAACATTAGTGGTGTTGTAAGTAAGAATTTAGAACCAATAGGAGGAACCACCAGAAAGAAGAAACAAAACACACCAGAAGAAAAAAATAGCAAATAATATGCTTTGATCTGCATTCAAATTTCATAGTTCTTTCTTTGTATGTGGGTAGCATTTTCTATCATGAAGCCTTTAGGGAGGTCTTAGATCCTTATATTGCTGAGAAGGGTTAAGTCTACCAATATTAGTCACCATACAATGTGGCTGTTACTGTATACAGCATTCTCCTGGTTCTACTCACTTCACTCAGCATCAGACCATACAAGTGTTTCCAGGTTTTTTCTGAAGTCAGCCTGTTCATCATTTCTTATGGCACAATAGTATTCCATTACATTCATATAGCAGAATTTGTTCAGCCATTCCCCAATTGATGGGTATCCCCCCATTTCCAATTATTTGCCACCACAAAAGGAGCTGCTATAAATATTTTTGTACATGTGAGTCCTTTTCCCATTTGTATAATCTCTTTGGGATATAGCCCTAGAAGTGAAAATTTGATTTAATTCTCTATGTATTTTAGAAATAAGGCCCTTATCAGAGGGACTGGTTGAAAAAATTCTTTCCCAATTTTCTACTTTCCTTCTAATCTTGGTTGCATTGGCTTTGTTTGTGCAAAAACTTTGCAATTTAATGTAATCAAAGTTATCTATTTTGCATTTCATAATGTTCTCTATCTCCTGTTTGGTCATGAATTCTTCTGTTCTCCATAAATCTGATAGTTAAACTATTCCTTGCTCTCCCAGTTTGCTTACAGTATCAGCCTTTATATCTAAATCATGAACCCATTTTGACTTTATTTTGGTATATGGTGTTAGATTTTGATCTATGCCTAGTTTCTTCCATAATCTTTTCGAGTTTTCCCAGCAACTTTTGTCAAAGAGTAAGTTTTTATCCCAGAGACTGGTATCTTTGTGTTTATCAAAATAATAGATTACTATAGTCATTGACTACTATGTCTTGCATACTTAACCTATTCCATTGATCCACCACTCTATTTCTCAGCCAGTACCAAGCAGTTTTGATGATTGCTGCTTTATAATACAATCTATGTTCTGGAATGGCTAGGCCACCTTCCCCTGTATTTCTTTTCATTAGTCCCCTGGATATTCTGGACCTTTTGTTATTCCAAATGAATCTTGTTGTTATTTTTACTAACTCTATAAAATAATTTTTGGTAGTTTGATTGGCACTGAATAAGTAAATAAGCTTACGTAGAATTGTCATTTTTATTATATTAGCTTGGCCTACCCATGAGCAACTGATATTTTTCCAATTATTTAGATCTGACTTTATTTGTGTGAAAAGTGTTTTGTAATTGTGTTCATATAGTTCCTGGGTTTATTTCAGTAGGTAGACTCCTAAATATTTTATGTCTACAGTAACTTTAAATGGAATTTCTCTTTCTGTCTCTTGCTGTTGGGCTTTGTTGGTAATATATAGAAATGCCAGTGATTTATGTGAGTTTAGTTTATACCATATAATTTTGCTAAAGTTGTTTATTATATGTATATGTATATTATATATTATATGTGTATTATATTATATATTAATATTATTATATTATATTAACAAAGTCCTGAAAGTCTGACAATTCATTAAATATCCTATTTTTTTTCTTTCAGGATTATGCTTAGCTGTGCTGGGTATGTTATTTTTGGCTGGAAGCCTTGTTGTTTTGCTCCTTGATATGTCGTGTTCAACACATGCATTTTTGTTTTATTGTTGCCTCTGCTAGGTCTTGTGTGATTCTGATTGTGGTACTACCATATGCATTTTTTTCCTTGTTGCTCATAATATTTTGTCCTTGACCTGGGGTTTCAGATTTTGACTATGGTATTCCCATAAGTTTTCCTGGTAGGATCTCTTTCAGGTGATGATAGGTGGATTTTTTTGGATTTCTATGCTTCAGGACAATTTTCTTTAATTATTTCTTGTATTATTGTATCAAGATGCTTTTTCTGATCATAGATTTTAGATAGTTGGATAATTCTTATGTTTTCTTTTCTTGATTGTTCTCCAGACCAGTTGTTTTTCTTGTGAGATATTTTGCATGCTCTTCTATTTTTTCATTCTTCATATTTTGCTTTTTTTTAAAAAAAATTTCTTTAGATCTTATAATTTCAGAGGCTTCTCCTTGCCCAATTCTGATTTTCAAGGAGTCATTTTCTTTCTTAAGATTCTGGATTTCCTTTCCTAATTGGTTGAATTTCTTTCCATAATCTTGTTTTTCTTGAATTACTCTTATTTTACTTTTTAGTTTTTCCTTAATCTCTCTCATTTGATTTTTAAAGTTTTTTTTTAAGTTCTTCAATAACTTCTTTTTGGGTAGGTGGCCATTTGGCATTACTCTTTGGGGCAGAAGAGAGTTTTTTTGCTTCAGTATCCTCCTCTGAAGATGAACCCTGGTCTTCTCTATTCCCATAATAGCTATCTATGATTGTATTCTTTCTCTTTTGTCTGTGCTTTTTTTTTCTTTTTTGGGGGGTAATAGTTTAGTTTTTTATCATCACCTCTGGTCCTGGGGTATAGAGGATGGTGCCTCTGGGTTCAGATCCTCTTCAGTTCTTCCTCTAAACTTGAACTCAAACCAAGACCTCTAGCCTCCTGTAAGTACACACAGCCAGCAGCATCCTGCCCCACTGCTTCTGCACTCACTGATTATACTGGTTCCTTCTTGCTTTGACTGAATCTCCCCAGCACAGTTAGGTCTGGTGTTCCCTCCCAGAAGAGGTTCCCTAGATCTTCCCCAGATCAAACACCCAACTACCGTCACTGTTGGGGGTAAAAGTTTCTGTGGCTGGAGTGGAGGCAGCCTCCCAACCCTGCTAATGCCAGGGCTTGCTGATTGTTGTTTAGCGGTCCCTAATCTGGAGATGTTTACTCTTCACAGGAAGGAAATCTAGTCCTAGGATTTTTCTTTTGATCTTCTAGGATTTTCCAATGAGAACCCCTATTCTACTTCTACTCTTATTTATTTTCACTGCTCTATGTTCACCCTGAGGCACCATTTTATCTCTTCTGTGGAGACCTACTTGGCCATCTTCCCAGAATCCTTTCCACTCTAAGGTTTCTATTTTTCATTTCATTTGAACATCACCACAAATCTGGGATGTGCATACTATTATTATGCCCATTTTAGAGGTGAAGAAACTGAGGGGAAGAGAAGTTAAATCACTTGCCCAGCACCATGCCACCTAGATGCCCTTTAAGTTACTTATCTGGGGTCAAATATCTAGCAAGTTCCTGAGGCTGGATTTGAATTCATGTCATCCTGACTCTAGGTCCAGTGCTGTGTTCATAGTCCAATTTATTCTTCACTATCTCTTTGCTGGAGCGAGCATTGATTTGTCTATTGAATCAAAGATTGTTGGAACCAGTGGTATTCCTTTAATCTTGATACACTTTCTTTTAGGACAAATAATGCAAAAGTTATTTTACCCCATTGTAGTTAACATTTTAGAACTTATTGCTATGTAGAGGTGTTCATAGGACATGAAGTAAATTAAATAAAGGCCAATTAGTCAGTCAACAAGCATTTAGTAAGTGCCTCTTTGTAATAGGTCCTGGGCTAAGTGCTGGAGACACAGAGAAAGGCAAAAGATAGTTCCTACTTTCAAGGAGTTCAAAGGCTAATGAGGGAGATTTACATGCAAACAACTATGTGTAAACAAGATATATACAGCCTGAGATAAAGATAATAAACAAGAGAAAGACACTAGCATTAAAATCAGGGTATATCGTTCATATTTTGAAGGTGAGAGGCATCATAGTATAGATAGAGAGCTGTTCTTGAAACCAGAAAGACCTATATTTAAGTCCTAAGTCTGATACAAACTGTCCTGATGGAGGATGAAGGTGACATTTAGATACATAAGTACATGCAAAATAGACACTTAGTGATGAAGGGAGGATGGAGAAGGAGGTAATAGCAGCTATGAAGATCAGAAAGGTCCCAATATAGGAGGTTGTACTTGAGCTGAGACTTGAAAGAACCTGCAAATTCTGAGAGATGGAAACAAAGACGTAGTATATTCCAGGACTGGGAGATAGCTAGTGGAAAGGCAGAGCAGTGAAATATAGATTCTTGTGCAAAGAGCAAGAGGGGCTGATTAACTGGAGCCCAATGTGCAGGGAGGAAAATAATGTACAATAAGCCTGGAGAGATGAGCTAAGGCTTTGAATGCCAACGAAGTTCACATTTGACTTTGAAAGTATTAGGAAAGCTATAGAGCTTATTTTGTAGGTGAATGACATCATCAGATTTGGAATTGGTCAGAATTGCTCTGTAGGAAAATCAATTTGGCAGTTGAGTGGATATGAGACAAGAGAGTGAGAAGTTGATAATCATACAAAAGTTTTGGACTTGGTGACAGAAAGGATGTTGGTACCCTGATCAGAAATAGGGGAATTTCAAATAGGGGTAGGTTTGTAGGGAAAGATAATGAGTTCAATTTTAGACATGTTGAATTCGATATGTCCATTTGACATCTCATTAGAAATGCCCAGTAACCTGTTAATATAGGCCTAGATCTCAAGGGGAAGATTTAAGATAGATCTGAGTGATCCTAGCACAGAAATGATAATTTCTCCAAGACAGAGTACAGATAGAGTAAAGAACAGAACACAACCCAGACCTGTGGTATAACCACAGTCAGTTAGGTGAGTGTTAGGCATTGAAGATTTAGCAAAGAAGACTAAGAATGATGGGTTAGATATGTATTTATGAGAATCAAGAGATAGCAGAGTTAGGAAAACCCAGAGGGGATAAAGTATCCATGGGAAAGGATAGTCAGCAGTGCCAAATATTGTAGAGAGATCAAGTAGGATGAGTGCTGAGAAAAGATCATTAGATTTAGTTATTAATAGAGCATCAATGACTTCAGAAAAGATAGTTTCAGTTGATTGATTAGTTCAGAATTCACACTGTAGATGGCTTAAAAGAGAATGAGATGAAGTAAAGTTAAATTTATTATATAGACCAGTTTTTCTAGGAGTTTTATTGAGAATGGCAGGAGACACATAGGATTATAGCTTGTGAGGATAGTGAGGTCTAGTAAGCAGAGGAGAAAGGGAAAGGGACAGTTGGAAAGAGAGAGAGGAAAGGGATGACAGTGAGGGAAATATTCTGAAGAATATGGAGGGAGATGAGAATAAGGATAAGTGTAGAAAGTTTTGTATTCCATATATTAAAATTATACTTAGCTATATCTTTCTTATTTTCTAATAGAATGCATATTCCTTGAAGACTGGGTCTTAATCATCATTTTAGCATATAAGACTATATAATATATAGATTCCATCCAAGTGAAGAAATACCAATAGAAGATAGTAAAATAAATTAATTTATAAGAAATTTTGACATGGCTTAAAATAAAGAGAAATAGTTACATTTAGAAAGCAACACATCCACCATGATATGACCATTTCATTCTGAGCTTGGGCACTCAGCCACAGACAGACAGTTAAGACCTGGAGGAGATACCCAGTCAGTGAAAGTCAGTTCGTATTAAGGAGGAAGTTCCCAAGCAGAGTGAGTCAGCCAATGCTGGGAGGAAACTCCCATCCCAGAGGAGTTGGCCAAGTCTAGGAAGAGACAAACAGATCAAGAACATTCTGCCAAGCCCTAGGGGGAGTATGGTATGGATAGCAAGTGTGAAAGGCACTTGGAAAACCCACACTGTGTTGAGAGGCTCAAAGATGGGTCAGAACACAAGTTTGAGGAGATATTGCTTCTAAAAATGTAGCACCATGTAAGGAAATGTACTTGGGTAGCTGCTGCTGCATGCTCTAATCATAGAAACAGCTTGAAAGGAACCTTATATCATCTTATCCCTTCATTTCACAGAAGAGGAAACTATGAGCTCAGAATAGTTAAGTTGACTCCTTAAAGGTTACAGAGCTAGTTAGTGGAAGATCCAAGACTAAGATATGAATGTGCAAATTTTGATTCTCCTCTTTTTTCAAAATATTATTTCCTCCTTTTCCCCTCAATACCCGATATAACAGGTTCCCAAATAATTATGTTAACTGATATTTATATACTACTTTAAGGTTTACATAGAATTTTGCATGTGTCAAATTATTTGAGCCCCAAAATAGCATTGTGAGTTAGTTATGGGTATTATTATCCCAATTTTACAATTATCTCAATTTACAGGAAACTGAGACAGAAAATGACAGCTTTCTTTGGGTCAACCAGATGCTGATAGATGAATTTTTTTTTCATTTTTATTCAATTTTGATGTATTTTTGGTTCTAAATTTTCTACCTCCAACCTCCACTTCCCTCACTTATTGAGAAGGCAAGAAAAACAAAACCTATTACAAATACAAATAATCAATGTAAACAAATGCCCACATTAGCCATGTGAAAAAAAAAGTCTCAGTCTACACTGAGTCTACCATGTGTAGACCTGAAAGTGGATATTATGTTTCATCTTCAATCTTTTGGAATTTTGGTTTGTCATTTTAATGATCAGAGTTCCTAAGTATTTCAAAATTGTGGGCTTATTTTTCAAAAAAATAAAAAAATGGTTTTGTAAAAACCATTCTCTTCATCACTGTAATCCTTGCTCTACTAATGTAATATTCTCCAAAGGTCTATCATATCTAACTTATCTAAATATATATTCTGGTCTTTCATTTCTTTTTTGATTAGATTCATCTGTGTTGGAGAAGGATAAATTGAGGTCTTCCACCATTGGAGATGTACTGTGTATTATTCCCTGTAACTTACTTAACTTTCCCCTTACAAATTTAGATGCTTTGCCATTTTGTGAATTTTATTATTAATATTAATTGTCTATGGTACCTCTTAGCAAAATGTAGCTTCCTTGTTTATCTCTTCTAATTAGTTTTTTTTTCTTTTTTTTCTTTTCCTTTATCTGAGGTCATGCTTGGTTCTCTTGCCATTTTTACTTTAGTGGAAGCATAAGAGACTGTGTTCCAAACACTTAATTTAACTGTATGTGTATCTTTTTGTTTCTAACATATTTCATCTAAAGTATTTTTAGAATCTGGTTTCTAATCAATTGTCCCATCATCTTTTGTTTTGTTGGTGAGTTAATCCCATTTACTTTCCCAGTTATGTTTGTTAGGCTGTATTGGCATGTATTTTTCTCCATCCTATTCTCTTATACTTTTCTCTCTCTTTTTTCTTTACCCTTTTAAGTTTGTTTTGCTTGGGACTAGTCCATCCCTAAATCTATACCCCTCCCTCAGATCCCTTATGTGGTGACTTCCCACCTCCTTCTCCTTTCCCTTTACTCTATTCCTTCCTGTTGTCCAGTTGAGTGAAATGTATTTCTGTACTGAGTTGTGTGTTTATGTGTATTCTTCTCTTCTTTAACTAGTTCAGATAAGAGGATTAAATGGTACCTTCTCCACTCTATTCTTCCCTCTTTTTTATTTCATATTTTGAGGTCAAGATATTTGGTATTTTGGTAGATACACAATTTCTTTAATGAGAGTGCTCCCTCCAATGATATTCTTTATAAATGTAATTATACTAATAATAGTTGGTATTATTTTCTGGGTTTGAGGAGTTTTAGTATGAGTGTCAAACATAGAACCTAACCAGGTTCTAATTGTAGGAGCAATAATACTAGAACAAAATGTAGTTTTAAAAAACTTTCCTTAAAGGTTATTGAAAAAAGAATGTGAAATACATCTAGTAGCTATGGGAAACTCTGGCAAACATACCTTAAGAAGTGACTAAGGGAAACTTTTGATATCATAGGCATGATCCTATGGAGGCTTCCACAAGTAGATTAAGGCATATCCCCTTTGTTTCCCCAGTGTTACTCATTGTTATCTCAGTGTTACTATGAATGAGGAAATTGTGTAGTGTCTTGGGAAGAGGAGAGAAAAGGTAAGGGGAAAAGAAAAAAGAGTCACAACAACCTACTGTTTGCCCTTTTGATCATTCTGACCACATAGAGTGGTTGGTTAATGCTCTTAGATTAACAAAGTTTAGCAGTAGCCCAGGACTTTCTTTATTTGTAGTAATCAGGAAAACAACGTGGGACAAGAAAAAGAATTGGTTGAACCAACACTGCAGTGTTGATCAAATTACTTAAATACTTAACTCTGGGCCTTATAAAATCAGAGCTCTATACTAGATGATCTCTAAGGCCTCTCTGAACTCTCGTATTATGATACTATGAATGGGAACCTACTAGCTGGAGTATCAGCCAAGTTTCTTTTGGATAACACTAATTAATATGAAGGGTTTTTTTTTTTACATTAACTGTAGACCTGCTGCTTAGCATTATCCTTGTGTTCTTTCTCATCTTATTTGTCTTCTCCTTGCTTCCCTTGGGGCCAAGCTACCTGCCAGGTATGCTGATGCTGAGTGTGGCCATCTATCCCAACTCTTAAACAAAAGGAAATCCCACTAAAACACACCCAATCACCTCTAAGGGCAAACCATTCCACTTTGAGGAAGCGCTCTCTCTCTCTCTCTCTCTCTCTCTCTCTCTCTCTCTCTCTCTCTCTCTGTCTGTCTCTCTCCCTCTCTCTCTCTCTCTCTGTCTCTCTCTTTCTCCAAATTTTTCCTAACAGCTAGCCTAAATTTTTCTCTTCACAACTTTCATTACTCCTGGTTCTACCCTCTAGGGCAAACAGGAAAAGTCTAATTTGAGAGAACCTCAAATTTTTGGACATAGCCATCATATCCTTGTCCCCACTTCAAATCCTCTTTTCTCCAGGCTTAATATGCACAGTTCCTTCAAATAATCCTCAGATGACATGAACTGAAGGCCCTCATCTTTTTCATCATACTCCTTTGAGCACTCTGCAGATTATTAATGCCCAGAACTAAACACAATATATTATACAATGCCTTAAATTGATAAAAAAAAAAAAGCATCTACCTAAAACCACCAGCAAGCATTATTTGTAATGGGGATAAGCTAAAAGCCTTCCCAGTAAGATCAGGTATGAAACAAGGATTCTCATTTTCATGAATCTTCTTCAATATTGTTTTGAAAGTCCTATCAATAGCAATAAGAGATGAAAAAGAAATAGAAGGAATCAGAATAAGAATGAAGTAATAAAACTATCTCTTTTTGCAGACGATATGATGATATACTTGGAAAATCCCAAAGACTCAACTAAAAAGTTAGTTGAAACAATAATTTTAGCAAAATAGCAAGATATAAAGCAAATCCACATAAATCTTCAGCATTCCTATATACCACAAACAAAACTCTGCAAGAAGAGATAGCAAGAGATACTTCATTTAAAATAACTCTAGACAGTATAAAACACCTAGAAGTATACCTGCCAAAATAAACACAGAAACTATATGAACAAAATTATATACAAATTTTATACAAATAAAATCAGATTTAAATAATTGGAGAAATATTAATTGTTCATGGGTAGGCAGGGCCAATATAATAAAAATGACAATTTTACCTAAACTACTTTATATATTAAATGCTTTCCCAATTAAATCATCAAATAATTATTTTGCTGAATTAGAAAAAAATAGCAAAATAATTTGGAAGAACAAAAAGTCAAGAATATCAAAGGAACTAATGAAAAAATGTAAAGGAAGGAGTTTTAGCATTTGCAGATCTAAAACTGATAAGAGCAGATTACCACCTGCATTTTTTAGGAATTAAGCCTAATTTTTTAATTAAGCCCAACACTGTATTACTTATAGTTGTCAAACTAAATAACTTTGATAAGGACATTTGTCTAAGGAATAATGAAAAAAAATGTATTGCCTTACTGTCCTCCATCTGAGCGTCTATAGGGAGAATCACATTAATATTTTTGTCATTCTTATGACCCATCTTGATTCTGGTTTCCCCCATCCACCTCCAAAGACAATTGTATATTCTTTCACCCTGCTGTTGATTTGCTTGTCCAATATGTGCAATATATATGGGATATCTTTTCTCTAGCTCATCTATCTTTTCTTTAGACACCATTACAGATGATAACACACCTCACCAATTTTTGTGTTTGATTTAACTATCATTCATGATTAATCCCCTCCACCTATTTTTTCCACCTGTCACTTAAGAAAATATCAAGTCATAACAGCCCCTATAATTGTTTTACTTCATGTAATATTTACGTGGAATCCTTTTCTAGTCATTTGAAATGTTACCTCATGCTCATCATTTATCTGAATTTCAGATATAACCAACTAAGATGGTCTCTCCAGGACTGTCTGGAGATTTGTTCCAGGGATGTTTTTGCATATCAAAGACTACAATCAGATTTTTATTTTCCTATAGAAAATATTTTGTAGAATCAAAAATTACTTTAAAGTTTCACATGTTATGCCTAGTTTTACACTAAAATTTATGTAAATTATATTCCAGCTTTTTCCTCTATTTTATTGTGATGAATGAATAATGTTACACAATTCAAACTCAGGTACTTTAATAAGCTTTGTTTTTCCTCTTGGACACTTGTAAGATGTTCCCTCTATTGATTAAGCCCTGGAGTGTGAAACAAATATATCTTGCTGAGTTGAATTTTATATTTCTTTCTGAGGGTTTGTGGCAAATTTTATAAATGTCTAGTTTGTTTATTAGCATTACTAGTTCTTTTCCTGAGAACTTTTGCTGGAACTTTTTCTGAGTAACTTTCTGAAAGATGCTGGTTACACTATTTTCTTTAGGGAAGAGGATATTTTTCAGGTAAGTGATAGATGGTTCAATCATTTTTCTTAGACATGTTTTCATCTCTACTAAGAAAGTCTTCAAATCTTTTTCCAGTTGTCTTTTAATCTTGCATTTTCCCTCTTTTGCTAATTAACCTTTCAGATAAAGGACTTTATTTCCTATTGATTCCATTCAATTAATTAAAATTTTAATTTATTTTTCCATTTTTCCTGGATACATGGTATCTTATGTGGAGGTGGAA